>NC_081408.1:521846674-521918741 GCF_030272615.1 Cryptomeria japonica | reverse complement strand
TCCATGTCCCCAGCCCTTGGAACAGGTCCTTACGAAAACGAGAGCAAACAGACGATTATTAGGTTGCCCGACAAATTGACTATTGGCTTCTCATTGTCTTAACGAAAATGACAGAATAGCTGATTATTGACATGTGAGTTTCTAGGCTCAGGACTTCAAAAATTGTTGACTATTGAGTAGAGACAATTTAATATTGACTTGCCATTATTACGGTTATGCTTTGCTGCTGGATGACTTGGAAATGTTTAATGGGTAAACCATAGTTTTTTTAATTTAGCGTGGAAGAGTGAAGTAGGGAACTGTTTCTACTTTTATTTTTTTCGAGGGCTATGCTTTTGAAGAATTTTATTTTGGATGAATTCCTGTTTTATATCATGTTATATAAAATTTTGCATCACATCATATTTATTAATCATTTTTATAGGATGAGGTGTAACTGTTATATTAAGTCAAATTTATAGAAAATATTTCATAATTTGAGAATTATATTAGGTCAATAGAAAAACCTATCAAATTTATAAAAAATTTATTCACTTGCTTATTTTAGATAAAATCTTAAAGTCAAATAATTATTTTTGAAAATTATTAGATAGTGGTGTCAAATAGAACATAAATATCATCTATAATTTATGATTAAATCATTAAGTATTATCATCTCTTTAAGATATGGTTTTGCTTTTTCTAAAAGGTAGAGGGATAATCTGGAAGTTCACACTTAGGGATGAATATTTCCTTGATTGAGTGGATCTATAAAGACAAGATTATAACTATGAATACAAGTGTTTATCAACTATTGCATATCATTTATTCAAATTTGATTTTACAACACATATATAGTACCATTTGGATTAGAGTAGTTTAACATGCATTTCAAATTTTGGACTTGAAAAACATGATTTTCTATCAATTCAACTATGTTTGTTTAACCTTTATATCCAATAGGTTTATACTCTAAAATGATGAAACTATACATCTAATGATCATGGCAAATGGAAATATAATTTCATGCTTTATATTTAAAGTTAATCTTGTTGACATTTTTGTACTTATTTTAATATTAGACTAACTACTTTCACGTAATGAGGTAAATACGGGATACTATTTTCCTATCCAAGAATGAGAAGGAGAGTTTCACTAGAAAGAGGGATGTGGATCTAAAAGAAAAGTTATGGCCATCAAAGATATGAGAACTCACATACACACTCTTATGTTCTGATAGTTGTTTCCTTTGATTGCAATAGAGTTTCATGTCCTAATCGTCATGAAATTACTTATTGTTAGTGTCATGAATCTTCACTTCTTGATTTGTGTGATAAATGTATTCTACATACTAACATATGTTTGTCTTTTAATAACTTTTGATGCAATAGTGTTATTTTTTTCATGGATAAATTTTGATATTATGAATCGTGTATTACTCAATCAATGAATATAAGAATGTCATTGTGTGTGTGTGTATACAAACATATTACATGAAATTCTTACTCATGTACTCTTTATATATCATTGAAAATGCACACAGAAATGTGTCTGTGTGTGTGTGCATGTGCATGCCAATGCATGTATGTGTGTGTATGTTTACATATGTATAAATATAAGTATAAATATGAGTATGCATTAGTTAGATACTTATATATGTGTTACAATATCCTTAGTTGAATGCAACTTGAAACTTGACTATAGTCATGTGAGAAACTGAACATGGATAGCTAATAACATGTACCTAGAAAAAATTAATGTGATAGTACTCCGTAAATTACAGAAGGATTCTTAATAGCATTTTACTCCATTTGGAGTGAATTTAATAGGGTGTTGCTAATACCCTCCCATGGAGAGTGCTATGCATGGAAGAGAGCAAAGATTTTAAGCTTAAGTTAGGGGATAGAAGAAAGAAGGGTGGTCATGAAATGAGAAAAGAAAATAAGGAGGAAAACTCATTTGGGTTGGTTGAGTATTGTTATAGTGAAAATTACATACTTTACTTTTCCCATCTATTTGTTAGTAAGAATTTGGCATAGAATGATTAAAGAATGCAAAGTCCTTGAATTGGTCAATGCATTTTGACTCACACAAATGGTTTAAGTCTTTGATTTGATTTACCTTTCCTTATAGTGTTTTACAAATCATAAATTAGAATGTGGTATGGAAATTGTTGTTCAACCTTTATATGCATTGGTAGGCCACTAGAATTCATAATATAGAGCTTTATAATTTTAGTGCTTTATGATTGGTGCAAGATATTATATTATTACCCTCTATGGTATTGTGGTCTTTGGATTAAGACCAAGTAGTTATGCCAAAAAAAATTGTAGAACCCTCATGGTATTATTTATGTGATTTATTAAAGTAACTAGAGAAGGGACCCAACCCACTATAGATTAGACAAGATACAAAATAAACTAAGAGAAAATAATAAGATTACAACTAAGTAACCCAAATTAGGAATAAACAATGAGCATACGACTCGTCGACTAGACGTAAGTTAGGCTAGGCATGCAAATCTAATAATGTACAAAAATTTGTCATATATATATATATATAACCCCAAACAAGACACATAGTTAAATGGGGAATTACACCAAGGATGTATTTTTTTAATCATATACGTGTAAACGTTTATTGATTGCATTCGCCAAAATACATAATTGGCATTTACATAGACATTCAGTTACTAATTATTTATACTGAGGCATATTCCAGTACCAGTGAAGATGGGGATGAAAGCGAGTCCACTACTCTTCGCATGGATGGCCTCTCTATTGGAGACGGTCGAGTGCAGAGGAGGGCAATCTCTATTACTTTTTCAATTTCATTTCCACATTTTTCATAATCATTTAGCAGCTCTGGATCTATTAAACCCTGGACAATGTGGCAATCTTTCTTTCTCACCATACCAGCCCATTCAGCCAGACCTCTCCTTTCTCCTCCTTCCTCATCCACGATGGCTGCTTTTCCAGTAGCCAATTCGAGCAGCACAACTCCAAAACTGAACACATCTTGCTTCGGGGAAGGTTTTCCTCCGTAGCCCCATTCTACAGCAAAAATAACCCACAAAGAAAAAAACCCCCAAAACTATAAAGATAAATCCGTGTGAAAGAACTGTGTACCTGGAGCCATATAGCCATGACTCCCAACATAAACGGAGGAGCTACTGCTTTGAACTTCTGGATAGATCAATTTTGCAAGGCCAAAGTCAGCCACATGTGCTACGTACTCATCGTCCAGCAAAATGTTTGTCGATTTAAGGTCACGGTGTATGATTGGAGGTGTGCAGTCGTGGTGCAAATATTTCATAGCCTGCGCCACTCCCAGAGCTATATTCAGTCGAATCTTCCACCCCAGCCTTTGTGATTTTAGTGCCTCTCGAAAAGAACCTTTTGCCATGCATTCGAAGAGCAGAATATCCATGTTCATTCTGCCCCTGTACACGAACCCAAGAAGTCGCATAATGTTTCTGTGGCGCACGAACTTCAGAGCTTCTATTTCACGCATCAAACTTCTTTTCCCTTCTTCCTGCAGTCTTAAGACGTTCGCAGCGATTGCCAGACTATTCTCGGCTTGGGTCAGAAGAACTTTGTACACTCTGCCGAAGCTACCAGAGCCAATTAGAAAATTATCACTGAATTCTTCCGTGGCGTTCAAAATTTCTTGATAAGTAATCCTGTGTCTATAACCTCCGGGAATATCCACCTCCACTTTGCTGAATGATCCATTAACTGTGTCCTCTTCGTTCAATTCTTCATCTTGTGCAGTTACCTTGCTCCGGTAATACACAAGACCTACTATGACAATCATAACAGTAGCCAACCCGGTAATAACAATTCCAACCATGCTGCCAGTCCCCAAGCTCTTGTTATTACTAGTACTATCAATACTAGTACTTTCCAAGCAGGAATTGGAAGTGGGTGGTCCGCACAGAGCATCGTTCCCATAAAAGGCGCTTGCGGGCGCCCTCGGAGAAAGCTTTCAGAGGAGGAATTCGGCCAGCGAATCGATTGAAGGAAAAATTGAATTTAGAAAGAAGTTTCAAGCCTGAGAAAGCAGGTGGAATCTTACCAGATAGTTGGTTGAATGAGACGTCTAATGATTCAAGCAGCAGCAGATTTCCAATAGCCGGTGGAAGAGAGCCAGATAGCCTGTTCCAACTCAGATCCAGCCCAGTTTGCAGATTCACCAGTTTTCCTATTTCCCTGGGAATCGATCCCTCAAGTCGGTTTCGAGACATGTCTAACTCTATCAAACTTGAGCAATCGCCCAGAGGTCGGAATAGTTCCACTTAAATTGTTGGAACTTAATTTTAAGATGGACAAGGAAGAAAAATTGGTGCCGATATGTCGAGGAATAGCACCTTCAATTGGCTGAGCTTTCCAATCATAGAAGAATGGTGACCGGATAGGTTTCGGCCGGGCAGAGCAAGTGAAATAACGTTGCGCGATGTTGGTGTTGATGTGCACTTGACGCCCTGCCACTTACAGAAATCTGATGAAGCAGAAGCGTTGGACCAGTCTGGCAGAAAATCTCTAGTTTCACCACCATGCAGCGACTCTTTTATTTGTAAAAGTATGTCGCCTTCTGCAGAAATCCCGTAGGCACTGCTAAGCAGCAAAGCTACTCCACAGAAACGCATGAACCATAGAGAGGCCGAAGACACAAACATAACTCCACGACAGGGGGAACTGCTGGGTGAAAGCTTCACCAACATTTTAGCAAGGAAAATGATCACTTCAGAAGGTATCAAACAATGATCCAAGGCTAGGCTATAAGATCATTCTAGTTTGCTATGTAAGAATATGCTCATGAGGAGCCTTTAAACTCGAGTCAAGAAGACCTACATTGTATCCTTTATGAACAATTAGTGGGCCCAATTAGTGACCTATACAAACTTCTTTTTTTCGTTTTTTCCATTATCAGTACGATCCGTGTAAAAGGCTCTAGTGTAGGCTTGGAATTTGATGGTGCGCCGACCCTTTTCCAATTTTCAATTATATTTTAGAATTTTTAACATTATTATTTTATATGAGACTATGAATATTTATTAGATTACAGAAATTTATGATAAAAAGTATATAATATATAGTAATTTAATTTATCATATATATTACAATGAAAAATAACTTCAATTTTAAAAGAATGTTTAAAATTATTTATAAACAAATATATCATTTTTAAATAGTTTTAGAAATAAAATATGGATGATTTTTGTTTATAAATATTTTTAATTCTTATATATGAACGTTAAATATAGTAATGCAAGTATAAAATAATGACTAGTTTAATGTGGTAATGGGATGAGTGGAAAGGGGAGCGCTTGGGTTTATGGAGGAGGGGAGGTTTCACGGGACAAGAAGGCGATGTCATGGGGAGGATGACACTGAAGGCCATGGTGTACATTTTCACCCGGTCGGTGGTGTGGACCTCTTTTGGGCAGTCTTGGTTATGGGGTATTTGGATTTGTCTCCTTCTACATGGTGCACTACTCTAGGTTGGAGGGAGGTTGTCCTTTGTGCCATAGGTGAGTGTGTGATGGGCTCTGCCCTTCATATCAACTATTTAATTAGCTTGGACCTTCCTTTGGACCCCTTGAGATGTTCGTGTGGAGGTTGTCACAGATTGGGATTCTTTGTAGTGTTTTTGTTTATGGGTGAGGGATCCTTCCCTTCCTTGCACTATGATTTAGGTTATCATGTTGCTAGCTTCGAGATGACTATTATTTTGATAATGTTTGGGTATATGCTCACCTTTGTGAGGGCTATCCTACTACAAGAGGTTTATAGGGTCGAGAGGAGCTCTGACAGGTTGTTGGCGCCTTTTTTTGTTTTCTGCCTTGGCTTTGTTGTAATCTTTTTAGTTGTCGAAGGTTCTTCGTTGGAATCTTTGTAGCTTCTATCACTAATACGTTTGGGGTCAAATTTCGACGGAGGTTTCCGACGGATAAGGAGCATTGTGTGAAAATTTGAATTTTTTTTTTAAAAATGTCCGTGTTCGTCAGAATTCCGATGACCTCGGGCATTTTATTAAAAAAAAAAACACAACGCATTTTCATTTTGAAAGAAAACCAAAGCAAGTGGCAACCGTCTTGCCTCCCTTACCCCCCCCCCCCCCGCTAGAGTGATCTCTGCACAAGCAAGGTAAGGTTTTTTTTGCAATCAAAGCAACTCTTTGTTTTTGAATGATGGGCAACTAATTTTTTTTCGCAATCAAGGGCAACTGGTTTTTTTTGCGAATTAATCCATTTTGTGCATATCCTGCGATCTTAAAATTTCATGAAATGACATCTCTTTGAGGTATTCCATCATACATTTCACATGTCGTGTGTATGCTACCCCATTTTGCGATTTTTGTTATTGGAGCATTTGCAACTAATTTGACAAAAAACCCCCTTCGATTATGCTTTGGTGGATGTCCATACCTTGTTCCAAAGCTCCTATTTTGGCACACGCAGGGAGGATGCTGGCAAATGTTGAATTGAGATAAACATGACTGTATTTCATGAGGATTTGAACTCAAAGCATTGGCACTATCACTTATGGCTATATTAGCTTTTTAAGACACTTTCATAGTGCACTTCACCAGTCCTAATAATGGACTATCATGAGATTCTTAAGAATTTAATACTCCAAACATTCATGCCCTCTATGTTGTCATTGTGGTTTTCAATCATTGTGACTACATGCTTTTCAAGGACCAAGTAGTGTTCTTTTTTCATTGTTCTACTGTGCTTCTCAAGCTGCACCAACATAGTTTTATTTAATGGCTTTGTTTTGATAGTGATTTCTCCATGGCTTCCACTGTCTTTTTCTTGGCACATTCAATGCATTGTCATCTATCACTACTATTTATTGTCCTTTTTACCTTTATTGAGGTTGTTCTCATACATGTCATTCACTTTGTATATGAGTATATCTCAACCAATTCACTGTTGTAAGTAGAAATAAAAGATTAGTCTCATCTCTTTTACTATTTTGGACCTTCATAGTAATCTTTGCAATATATCATTTCCTTCCAATTATATGGAATAATGATTTTCTTTTTATGGAATGTGATGAAGGCTTGAGTGTGTCTTCTTGAACTCACTTATTATCAGCTCCTCTATGATTACCTTAGATCTTTGTGGCTAAGAATTGTTCTGGATGAACTTATGCTCTTTATTGATTTCTTTTACTACCATTATATTATCCTGAAAAAGGCTTGTTCAATGCTCCCTTAGCATGCATGTGCTCTCTTTTTATTGATCTAGGGCTACTCATTAATGTATCTATGGATTTCCCTTATTCACTATGTTGTGATAGTCATTTGCATATTTGGGACTATCATCTTTCATAATTTGATGTCTTTAAGATGTGGGTACATTGCTTGATAGGAAAAGCTCAAGCATTTGTGAAGTTCAAAGAGTTTAAACCCCTTGTTGAATGGTCATCCAGTTGTTCTCTAAATGCAAAATGCTCAAGTAAATGAGAAATTCACTCAAAATGGTTTATCCACAACTACAAGAAAACAACTAACCACTACATACATGCATCAACAAAACAGTGTTGTATAGAGACCTAATCACGCCTTCATGGATATGTAGATCAAGTTCCTACATTATGGACAAAAGAAATTCACACAATAATATATTTTTTGAACACACCCACCACAAAGATTTGGTTATGCAATAATATATTTGTTGTTAACTTTATCATGGAGGATTTGGTTATGCTTGTTACAATCAAGGTTTGACCAAACTAATTCTTAAATATACAAATGAAGAGTGTGGTTGGTTGGTGACTAATTACTCTTTTTAACACCATTTACAAGATCATATCTAAATCAAGTGTCTCAAGAATTAAGCTACTACTAAGAAGATAGTTTGCCTAAAGCAAATGGGTTTCTTGGGTGGGTATTTATTGTAGATAACTTAGTTCCTTCATGAGAATCAATCAATTTGGAACATGTATAACTCACATTTGTGACATGTCACTAATGCAATTCCTTAGTACTTGTTTGAGTACTATCTCCTCTATTGTTTTCTATCCACTTTTGTGTCCTTCTTACAATAAATAATAGATTAATGAGAAGGTGGAAAAGGTGGATTCACCTAAGAGCGAGTGGATTTTCCCAATAATATGTTAGATTCTCCCAAGGATGGATGGACTATACACTTGAAAGGTAGATGATTAAGGATGATGACAAGGTGAATTTTCCTTAGAATGATAGGGTTGATTTTCCTAAGAACAATTAGATTCATGTAAACTAGAGGATACAAATTTGGACAAAATAATGGAATGAGACTAAAACTAGATAGATTCACCTAAATGGGAGTGTAGTCATCTAAGGATAGGAAAAATTCACCATTTGTGTAAGAAAGATGGATAAGATAAATGATTTATGTGAAATAGATTCACCTAAGAGAAAGTAGATTCACATAAGGATAGGTGGATTTTCCTAAAGATGAAGGGATAAGACTTAACAAAAAGAGGACTTAGGATGATGACAAGGAGGATTCATTTAAGGATATGGCATATTCACCTAAGGGATAGTGTATTCTCCCAAGAATATAGAAAAATTATTGATTGGTGGAATGACATACTAGACCAAGGAATGATACAAGGGTAGATTCACCTAAATATAGGGTAAATTCAGCTAAAAGGGTACCCATGAGATTGTGGTACTGAGTACCTATTTATGGATGGTGTATTTGGATACAAGTATGATGAAACCATGCTTGTGTATGATGAAACAAAGTCTAGATCTCTATTATAGGTCCAACATAATCTCTATTATTTGAGACACCATTTTATTAGCACATTCAATTAGGGTAATTTATGGGTTTAATTATGGATCATGTTGTCTATTTCCATGCACTATTGAACTTATTTGGATGTATTGTGATTATTTTAATTTTGAAGTTATAAATAAATTATGTTTGTACCTTAGAAAGGGTAACTCCAATTGATGTTTGGGCAGTTTATTTGAAAACTTATGGTGATTATTGCCCTATGTTATGTAATGGAGTTATTTTTACACTAAGTAATTAACTAGAAAAATGAATTTGTATTGTTGTACAAGTATGACGAAACCATGCTTGTGTGTTTACATGTTTGTGCATCCTATTGAGAACCAACTTCGCTGTTGAGGAACTCAATAAATGTGGTGTTAAGTAGAAGAATGGAAAACTCAAGAAGCTATGGTGACATATTGTGGCATTAGTAGGGATTATCTCTATTGACCACACCTTTCAAAGATAGTATCCCCTAGTTCTCCTCATAGAATGGACCATTGGATGGCTCATAGTGGTATCCTATCCTATATTTATCTTGATGGCATTGCCGATAGTTGGTATGTGGTTCTTGGTACAGGTTTCCTCTTACCCTATTATCTTATTTATATCTTTGTTCCAACATGTGGAGATTGATTTTTGTCATGCTATGATGATTTTCATGTTTGCATGTGTTTTGACATTATGCAAATAGATATGATGTCACACCATACTTATGTTTTGAAATAGTGTAGGTGATGGTTACATGTTGTTGATGGTAGTGATTTGGGTTCAAAGACACAATTCCACACACACACACACAAATATTTGAAGATGCATTTTATATTATTCCTTCTTAGTAGTGATTAGTGTTGGAAGATTTGCACACATGTAGAGAGGAACTGATGTTAGATACAATAGGTTGTGTTTGATAACATATGAATGTGCCTCATGATGTATACATATAGCTTTGGTGTGTGACATGCATGCACATTTTTCCATAAGACACATTGCTATGTGGCATGTGCCCTATGCATGTCTTCTTTGTGAGGCACGTTGCTAGCTATGTCCAATGTGGCCCTAGGTGTGTCTTCTTTATGAGGTGTATTGCCATGATATGTTAGGATTTGTAGTGTGCAGGCCACAAATGCATGCATGAGGGACTATTATTATAGTTATGTTTTTTGGGCATGTAGCCTATGCATGTCTTCTCCATTGGTACATGGCCATGCCATGTGGGAGTTTTTGTGTTCATGCCACAAATGCACACATGAGGGACTATTATTGGAGTCATGATGAATCTTCACTCTATTTAGCCACAATTTCTAGTCGCATAGCTATGTAATGTGCACTTTTAAGGATTGTGAAGTTTTCTTCAATTATTGATGATCTCTCATCTTTGTTGCATGGGCCAACAATTTTATTTTATCTTGTTTGAATTAGTTTAATCACTATTGTGAGTTTTCTCTATTGTGTAGTTATTGTGGCTATGTTTGATTTGCTATTGGAATTGAAAACATTTATTTGACTTATTATTGGTACTATTCTTTCTTTCTTTCAATATTTATGATCTTTGGTAGTTTAGTGAAACTCTTGCTATTTTTAAATGTTGCCTTCTTTGTTGTGATGTGACTCCTCACCAAGATCAACATAGATAACCTTGGATGAGTGTATATAAGGAATCAAACATTGAGAAAATTTGAGGATAGGGGTAAGTGTTTATTGTATGGGTAGCTATGATCCACTTGTACATTCTTAGTGATTATTGACGGCTATGTCTTGGAGGCTAATCCCATTAAACAAACAAGGGGGAAGTCATACATAATCGTATGGATCCTCCCTAGTTGTGTGTGGATTCAAGACCATCATTTCATATGGTTCTTGGTTACTTTGTGAGACCATGGCATCCTCTTAGACCAATATGTGAGCCTTGTATTGTTATCCCTGCAATGTGGATGAATAAGTGTATGTTAAAACAAATTCTTTGCATGCCATATAGTTGCATATGAGTTGTTCACATCATCAGATCATGATTTAGAATATGTGAATTATTTTATCCATGTGAAGTCGAATGATCGATTATGAAAATGTGTTATACATTGAAGCATAATCTGTAAGATGTTCTCTTTAAGAAAAAATATTTATGCTTTCATAGTGAAATGTTGATGAAATGGGGTCCTAGTCTAGGAAAGTAAACTACAAACTTATACATTCACCATTTCAAAACATTTTATTGGGGAATAGTCAATTTGGTTCAATTTAATTCCTCTAGGAGAGACCAACAATATGATTAATTGTTCCATTTTGATGTGATTGGATATGATTAGATATAATTTCATTGAAGATGCAAGAACTGAGTAAAATTATGCAAAATTGACAAGATTAAGCATAAAAAAGCAAATAATAAAGCAAAAAGCTAACATAGAGGTACATATTTGGAAATAAGACTCTAAAATGAACCTAATCAGTTACCTATAGGGAAAATGAGGTTAGAGATAATCTACCTATATGGAAAGTGGTTAAACTCTACCTCTAAGTGGCTCATCTTGAGCATTGTCGGTATATGGGCATTGATGGCATATTATATCTGGTTCTATCATTTTTGTGGGTGCAAAATTAACAAGGCAAAATAGTATTAGTGGGATCATGTTCTCATCAAAATGGTTTTGGCTTTGCATTTATGATAGTACATTGATCACACCTTACAAAAGGTTCCAATCTCATACATAGCATCCCAAAGTAAGGTCAATAATGATGTAACTTAATTCTTAAACTAGAGTTCTGGGTAGTCATATACTGATCATTTCCAGGATTGATGCTTAAAATGGAGTTCTGGGTAGTCATATACCCATGGCATAGGGTAGGGGTGACCTGCAAACAATGCTAGTTCTAGATGCCTTTTTGCTTGGTGTATAACTTGTCAAAATTAGATCGATTGGCTATAGGTCTGCCATAAAGTTTCCAACTTATCACCAGTGAAAATACAAGAACCAAGGCTTAGAATACTCAAAAATGTCTCTCAGAAAGTCTGCAACAAGCAAAATTTTAGTAAGAATTTGCAGACACGATGCTCAGAATTTTGCACAATCAGCTACATTAAATACGTTCTCTATTAGGCTCAATGTTTTAAAATGAAAAAGAAGAGTTAAATGGTTTTGGTTCGATTTGCAATTTTTGTGAAGCTTTTGCATTGAAGTTTCCATAGCCTAATTTTTTTCCTGTGAAGAAAGACCATGTTAGATAATATCAGCGAAGAACATAATAAGGAGACAATTGCTAGATTATGGTCTAACTTGAAAAGAAAAGGTGATGGGAAATGTTATTGTCCCTGCAAAATTTGTAAGGGCTTAAAGACTAGAAGACTTCTAATCAAAACAACTAAGAAACATTGTAGGCAGCATGGTCACATTGAAGGGGGACATGATTATCATCCACTGGTAAGTTGTTCATTATATCATTTTAACAATTTATATACATAAGAAATCACTTGATAATGAGATCATGATCATGGTTTATTTATGTTGATCATTTTTATATAGGTCGAGCACCCTAGGGCACATGATATGGACCAACACAACCTGAAGAATATGGTTTTTGAAGTGGAGGAACATGGAGGTGTGAATATCAAAGCTGAAGATAATGATCCCATGGAAGATGACGATCATGCACCAAAAAACACAATTGAAGATGATGGTACAAATACATTGATCCATGACACATTTAGTACTGGCACAACTGATCATGATGATCAGGATGACCTTGATGTTCATGATTTACCTCTTCTTGAGAAGGCATATGAGCCCCTTTACAAAGGCTCCCAAACAACTCTTCTCTCTGTTGTATTGTTGTTGGTGAACTTGAAGGTTATGAATGGTTTATCCAACATAACAATCTCATGTATGTTAAGGTGTGTCATACATGTCATTATAGTTAATAAATGGTGAATCATGTACCATTAATATTCTTTATATGAACACCTCAAACTTTTTTTTTGTTTTAGATTGATAGGTGAGTTTTTCTTACCACCATCAAATATTCTACCTCGCTCATATCGAGAATTATCTGCCATTATGAAAGATATTGGAATGGAGTATCAAACAATAGACGCTTGTCCCGGTGATCATATTATATATCATAAACAACATGAATTTGGAATAGAATGCCCTGAATGTCATATCAGTAGATATCAAACAGATCAAATAACAAAAAAGGTGCCTCGCAAGGTTCTTCGTTATATTCCCATTATTCCACGTATGCAACGATTATTCAAGTGCACTAGCTTGGCACAATTTATGGATTACCATGCATGCAATAGAAGTTGAGATGACATTATTCGAATGCCTGTGGATGGTTCAGCATTTATGGACATAGAGGAAAAGTGGCCACACTTTAAAGAAGAACCTTGTAATCTCAGGCTTTCATTGGCAATGGATGGTGTCAATCCATTTGGAGAGTTGAGATCTGTTTACTTGGTGTGGCCTATTTTTGTTATCAACAATAATATTCCTCCATGGATGTCAATAAAGAGGAAGCACATAATGTTGGTAATGATTGTTTTAGGTATTTTATCATTTAATAGTCATCTACATTTAATTATAAATATTGCAGTAAAATGGTCATAATAATTATGTAATGTTTTTGTTCATTCCACTAGGTAAGTACCAAGTTAAAGATATGAATGTATATATTGAGCCTCTTATCAATGAGTTGCTGGAGTTATGGAATGGTGTGACCATGTATGACATCTTTAGACCAATAGGACAAAGACAATTTCAATTCCATGCAATGCTTGTATGGACAATACATGATGCCCCAGGGCTAACACATTTTTGTGGTACATTATAGTGTTCAAGTTGCACATGATAATTATAATTATAAAAATTAACAGATTTAATAGAATTATACATTATCTTGTAGGTCTTCAAACAAAGGGAAAATTTGCATGTCTAGTTTGTGGTCCAAAGATGAAATCCCATCATTCAAAAAGTTTAGGAAAGTAGGTGTTTGATGAGTACAGGCACTTCCTTCACAAAAATCATAAGTACCAGAACATTGAAAAACATCTTTTCAATGGGAAAGAAGAGACTACATCAAAGCCACGAAGAATGTCTCCTCACTTATGGAAGTTTGAATATAATAGAATTAATCATCAAGGTAATGTCATTCCATCTAATGGTTTATGTTTGGAATTTGAATTTTTCTATCGTGTTTTGTTTATTGATGATGCAATTGATGATACTAAAGGTCGTCAACGCATGGATGACCACCTTCGAAAGGGACTAAAAAGTTATTCCAGACAATTCAGTAGGTTGCCTTACTACGAGCAGCTACAAATTATGCATTTGTTTGATACAATGCATATTGGAAAGAATATAACAGAGACATTGTGGAAAATATTGGATGGAAGGCGTGACAAAGAAAAAATTGTTAAAATTTGTAGTGACATTTTGGAATCCAACCATGCAATGAAAAATGTCATTCAATCAAATAGCAATGGAGATCAGATTAATATAAGTGCCCCTCCTTGGTTGTTAATGGAGCAGCAAAGCAATTCTATAAAAGAAGTCATACGAAAAATCCAATTTCCCATAGGATTTGTTGCGAACATAAACAATCTCATATCAAAGAATAGTGAATTTGGGCCAGGGATGAAAATGCATGATTGGCATACCTTCATTAAGGTAATTCGCATTCTTGTGTATTTACTATATATTTGTATACTGTGCATGTACTTATCATTGTATTATGTTAGAAAATAATGAAAAGATCATTTTATAAATGTTGCAGTATGTTCTACCTCTATCTCTCCCATACCACTTTGACAATAATATCAAGAAAGTCATATATGATCTCGGAGAATACATGAGGTAAGTAGTGATGTTTGTTCAATTTGTTGTATAAATATTATATTTGCCATTTGTTTTACTTGTTATGCAATATATTGTATATTATTTTGTAAAGTCTTGTTTATATATTTTTGCATCTTCAATCTCTTTTAGGTGGTTGTCATCTAAAGAAATCCACAAGGAAGATATAAAATATTGGAAGAGAAAAATCCCTCATCTAATGTGTGAAATGCAAAAGTTTCTACCTTCAACTTTTTTCAATGCACAAGAACACTACCTCATACACCAAGTTGAGGAGATCAAATTGTGTGGACCTGTACACACTAGGTCAATGTGGATGGTTGAGAGGCACTTGAAATTTTTGAAGGCTTTGGTTCGACAAAGAGCACATCCTAAGGGTTCTATGGTGGAGGGATATATGGTATACCAAACTATGGTGTACATTACTGAATATCTTCCTAAGTTTGCAGCAAAAATCCACGTAGATCACATTTGGGATCCCAACCCCATTAATAAATTTGAAGGGGAGCACTTGATGGGGAAAGGTAGATTGAAGAAAGTGAGAGGTAATTATAAGATGTTATTGTAGTAAATTAATTCTTAATCTTCTAAATAAATCAGTTGTAAGTGGTCTATTAATTATTTTTATAGTTGGTCGCGAGTGGGATGCGCTACATTTGTATATTGCAAACAATCTTGATTGGATGACGGTGTGGATTGAACAATGTCAACATTCTAGTCGCACATTAATATGGGATGGTGTCGCTTCATTGGTTAAAGAAGCTCATCGTAATGGAGATTCCAATGTTACACAAAGGGAAATTGATTTAGCATATGGTTTAAGAGATCAACAAGTATGTATAATTTTATTAATCACCCGTATGTTTATCAACTCATGATGCAATAATTTTAACATGTTAGAAATATTGCAGGTCAAACACCACAAGGCTATGTGCTGCAATGGTCATAAATTTCGCATCAAACAGTTGGATGACATGAAGAAAACTTGTGATTCTAGGATAACTGCAGTCTTTGAGGTGACCAATATTTCGTCTAGAAACGACATACATCCTCAAGAGTCTCAAAATCGATACTATGGAATTTTGGATGATATACTTGAGTGTGACTTTAATTCCTTCAAATTAGTTATGTTCATTGTCAAATGGTATAGGCTACGACTAAATAAAAATGATCTTGATAGAACTGTTATCGAACATGATAATGGATTTACAATGGTTAATACAAGGTCATTTGAATGAGTTGGGGATGAGCCCTATGTTCTTCCAAGTCAATGTGAGCAAGTATTTTACTCGGAGGTTCCACATAAACCGGGTTGGTCATTTGTTGTTAGACATGATCCAAGAGGAAGGCCGATAATGTATAATGTGATGGAAGAAGAAGATACCGAAGAAGTAGAAGATGATATAGATGATGATCACAATCGACAGTTAGTCGATGATGTTCTTGATGGAAATATACATGAAGAAGAAGCTGATCATGATGATGATGATGTTGCTGATGATGATGGTGATGGTGATGGTGATGGTGATGGTGATGGTGATGGTGATGGTGATGGTGATGGTGATGGTGATGGTGACGGTGATGGTGATGATGAACACAATGATGACGATGACGACGACGATGACGACGACGATGATGATGATGATGATGATGATGATGATGATGATGATGATGATGATGATGATGATGATGATGATGATGATGATGATGGTCATGATGATGAGTTGGATGAAGAAGAAGATCAATGACATGAATGAAATGTATGAGATGCGATTATTATATTATCTATTTTTTTTTCCTTAAATGCTTCTACGACCAAAAGAGACAATTTTTAGATGACAATGGGGTCTTATGGGCCTTTTTGACACAATGGTAGGTTCTTTAGACCTGAAAATGCCCCAAAAACTAGTCGATTGTCTTAAGTTACAAACAAATCCTTGTTTGTGAGCATGCTTCTTGATCTCCAATTTTGGTGGAATGAAAGATAATATTGAATTTCTCAAGCCTTTTGGATGCTTTGAAACCACCAAAAAAAAGCTACTTTGATCATTGAAATGTTGTAGTGAGTTGGATAAAAAAAGAAAACTAAGTCTAAACTTTAGAAGTTAGTTTTTTCTTGTCAAATCGTTTTCAATTTTCAAATCGTCCAAGGATGCAAGAGGAGTATATTTTGTTATGATGGGATTAAAAAAAAACTTAGAATCTTTTGAAACCATTGAAAGATGGAGACCCCTTCCCCCCCTCCAAAATCCCTATTTTTTCAGGATGCAATACTTAGGGGAAACATCCCCTTGCTGCACCACTTAGGGACATCCTAGGGACTCCAAGGAGTCTCTTGACCATCTTGAGGATGCCTATGAGTCTCCCATGGCCCCCAATTAGAAACTCCAATTCTAAACAAAAATGGTGAAATTATTGTGAAAATGCCATCCGTATTAAAGGTTTGGCAATGCCCCCTAACCTTGATGGGGGCTCTGCCCCAAACCCCCCATAAGGGGCACTACCCATTGACCCCAAACCTCTACCCACCATTCTTATTGTTAATGCAATCATTTCTATTTTTTTTATGTTGACTAGTTTAAACACTTAGTATGCCAAAGTTTCATCTGCAATTCTTATACTTATTCTTAGTTTGTTCCCAAAGTTCCAAAACTCTACCACCATTGTTAATGTTCAAATTTCAATGCAATCATTGACATATTTTTAATGTTTATTGTAAAATTTACATAGTGTGGCAAAGTTTTATTTACAGTTGTTTTACTTATTCTATACACATCCTTTTATAATTAATTTTTTAAGTTGTATATATATTTGCATCCCACCCCACCCCCTTCGTCATCCCCCTATCGTCCCCAAACTTAATCTCTTGGTATGTTAAGATATGAAAGCTCACAATAGTTTCATTTGATATGTTAATTGAGGAAAAACGTACAATATATAGCTTCCAAGATTCCAAATCCATGAGGATCATGAAGAGGTAGAAAACCAAAAAAAGAAATTGGTTATCCAAGTTTCCAAATTTATGACAAGGAAAAAGTAGAATCTCAATCAAAGAAGGAGAATGTGCAACTCATTATCTTATTCTACCTAAGTAAAAATATTACCTAATTAAGCTTTTTAATAGTGGAATATCACACTTAGGATAAAACATATCCAAGGTAAATAAAATATTACATTGATAGGCTTCTTTGGTTGCTCTAAAAGTGGTGCCTTATGAATTATGTTCTTGGATACTAAAGTTTCCAAATTTTGGGCACTCTTGATAGCTTCTCGTAGAGATTGTGATTTGAAGGATTTAACCAAACCTTTCAATGGTTTCTGTTGATGTGTTTTTTATGCACTATGCAACACAAAATAAAATACTAAGTATTCTATCCTCTCTTGAACAAAATCCTCCCAAGTGCTAAACTACGTGATCAAATGGGATGACTCCAAGATTCCAATAGTCAGATCTTGACTTTATATTGTAGATAGACTCAATGATTGTGATGTGATATCAGCTGGAATCACAAGGGGGACTTACGTTGCTTGGGTCAAGACCTATCCATTCTCAGGTTTCATGATTGATTTACACTCCATGATTTAGGTCATCCTTGAGCAACATCTCGACTTAGCCAAATTTTGTTTTTTGTACCCTAATTCTTTAATTTTGACCCCTTACTGGCATTGCCTTAGGTTTTATTGGAATTCTTGCTTCTCTAGCATGGGCACATTTCTAGGGTTCATTCGCACATATTGCTCTTGATGAGAAAGCTAGTATCATGACCATGACTTAAACAAAATTTTAACTTAGTCAAATTATCTCCTCCAAACTTCTATGAGTTCATCACCTTCGTTTTTCATCATTTCGATGTCTTTTGTCATTGGAAGGTAATTCTTGACCACCATACCTCAATCTTGACCTATGCTACCCTAAAACCCTAGAACCTAGTCATGTTTACAATTGAGATCTTGGTGACTTGATCACTTAATATAGCTTAATCATGCAGGTCTCATCTAACTCTGACTCCAACACTTAAGCAAATCAACCCTAGTAACCAAGTACTTTGGGAAATATCTTGCAACTTGACAACATGGGTAATGATGGAGGAATGGAAGGTGAGACCTATAGAGGTGAGAGAGAGAGAGGGTGAGAGGAAGAGATAATGACCTGGAGAGGGTAGAGAAAGAGAAGTAGAGAGGGAGAGAAGAAGAGAGGGATGGAGAAAGAGACCTAGAGAGGGGAGAGAGAAGAGAGATAGTAGAGAGGGATAGAGAAGAGAGATAGAAGAGAGATACCAATGTCAATCTTTTTCTATAAAAAAAAATTTCCCAAAAAATCGGTCTATCATCGGAATGCTGATGATAGGCCGAGATCATGACGGTATTCTTTCAGGGTATGAGCATCCATGGTAGCTATTGTACGACAGCCTCCAGGAGAGTTCCAATGATGATGCTGTGCATCCGACGACACTCCTCTGTCGGAATTTTACCCTTTGGAGTCAGAATTCCAATGATAGGTCGAGATCGCGACGGTATTCTTTCGGGGTATGAGAATCCATGGCAGTCGTCTAAAAGGTTGGAGGTGATGTTGGAATTGCGATGACCACAAGGATAGTCGGAACTTCCAACACAAAGTTTTCGACGGCTTTTGTTGTCGGTAGTGCGGCGAAATTGTGTCGGAATGTACTAGTGTATAAAGGTTTGTGTTGGTGTTTCCATTGCCTAAATTCACCTAAGAATGAGCCATTTTCTATCAAAAAAGAATTCAGGTCAGTCACCAACGAAAGAGATTTCAACCAAAGGTTGAATAATCTCCCGCAATTTAGGCTCTTCAAGACCTAGGAGGATGACCATTTGCAATATTTAATGAATGTATAATAAATGAGAAAATATTGCTAAAATGCAAATTAATTTCAATGAATATCAACCTGATTTGCTTAAATTTAACCTTGAATTGGCTATATCCATGGTTATTTGTCATTATTTGGCAAAATTGAGAGTGAAGTCTACTATACTCCTACTCCTAGTAACATAAAAGGGAAATATCTTCAATGATATTTGAAGTGGTATCTGAAATTCACTCAAGCCTTTGACGATCAACGCTTAATTCTTGGCAATAGAGTAAAGATTGGATAACTACAAGTATTTCAAACTAATTTAGCAATTCAACCAACTTAACTTGTTACATCCATGCCTGACATGAAAATAATTTTGCAAGTTATTTTGAATTCTACATATTGATTTCTATTATATTCTCTATATGGTTGAAATACACCTATAGACTTTAATCCCTTCCTTGAAGAGAACCTACAAACATATTTCACATACAAAGACAAATCACTCCATCTTTAATGGACGCAATTCATACACATAAAGAGAACATAACATAGGAGACAACTTGGAATATATTTTATTAATTCATTCAAAATAGTCAATACATTCATAAGAAATACTCAGTTCTATCATTATCAACAATTCTACTTCTTAAATTGAAAAATACACTATTCTGCCTACCTAGATTGCAAAAGTTAAAAAACTTGAAAACCCACTACTACTAACCTTGCATTCTCTTTTATAATTCATAAGGGAGAAAACAAGCTTTGGTTCAGTTAGTACACATGTGCCAAAATGTGGATTTATTTACAATCGGATATGTTGAAAGCATCTTTTACATGTACATAAGACAAAAAATATTTGCACTCCTAGAGGGAAAAGTAAATATAACCGTCTTCATTCTCAAAATGCTGCTATATAGATCTATTCATGTGACATGATGATGTATTGCACTAAATTTATGACAACTTCATTTCAGAAATAGAATACGTTGATGAGGTCAAAAATTTATAAACTAAAATGGTAAAAGACAAGCAATAATTGAAGATAGGCCTTGTGAAATGACCAAGGCATTGAATGATGTGTGACTAAGATATCTATACTTCCAACATAATCAAATTCTTTGAATCATCATGGGATGCCCTTGATTTGATGATCTAGCAAGGTTCCCATTATGTTGTTGAATCGGGCTTGAACTATAGTCTGTTCTTCCTAGCGTTGTGTTCTCCACTTACTTTTCTTCAATTGTACAATATTGTTGATGCCATTGTGCAATCTAAAAATTGGTTGGCTACTTGAAAACCTAAAGCTCCTGAACTATGCTTGGGGCCTCCATGCCACTTATTGTCAACCACATTCTTGGCATCTGCTATTAATTTCCCACACAAAGCATTAGTATCAATAACTTTGTCAATTATGAGGTGATAAGTAGATACTTGGGGCTAATCCCCTTCATCATTCTTTCTTATGGATACTTATATCATTTTCTCAAAATATTTCTTCCATACATCAAGGCTCTTGATTTCACCATTTTCATCCATGATTTAAGGCAATGTGTCTTCCTTTTAATGCCTCGTGTCTTTTTTCTTCTTCCTTAGCAGTAGCTTGTGTAAACAAGGTTGAGTAGGAAGTGACTATGGCAACCTCTACAATAGAGGTGTCTTTTAGTGTTTTTATTAATATATCTCGCACCTTCTCTTCTACACCTTCGAACAACCTAGGCTTATTTTTTCTAGGCACCTTAGACCATTGGGCCAACACCTTGATACTAGGGTTATACCCGGTCACTCTGATGCCTTTGTCTGTAGTGAACTCTTTCGTGAGTGAATGATCTTCCTACTTTATTAATTGATCCAATACCAAAATTTCTTTTAGATCCCAATTCGAGACTAATAGCATTCCACTTTATTTATCCATCCTCTTTGCCTCATTAGGAGTGATGTCAATGTTCTCTTGATCAAAATTTTTTGTTTCCTCCTCTAATAGCTCTTTCAATTATGCATGTAGCTAGAAGCTTTAAAAATCGAGAGTTTCAATGAATTCATCATCAGATATAAACTATGTGGTAGTAATCATTCTTTCATCTTCCACTTCCTCCAATGGGATAACATTCGGCATAAAATCCCTATTAGCATCCATAGAATCTTGTTCATCTTATTCATTATCACACATATCACTTACAGAGGAAAGGTGAGGCTAATGGTTCTCCTCTTCTTCATCATCTCGGATTTTCATAATTTTGATTTTTTCAACCTCGGCCCTTTTACGGGGGTGGATCCATTTGGGGACCATCTTGAGCCTTCTATTGTTCTTACTCCATAATATGCTTCCCATTGCTTGCAACCATCATGGGATTTGATGGTTGATATGTGGGCCTTTCCTTTGTCGACGTAGGTGATTACCTTGAGCTTGGGTAGACAATTCCTTAAAATGTTGCAGTTTCAATTGCATCCTCAAAGTAGCATTTTTCACATTCCCACAAAATCTTATGAATTTAGGGTCCTTTTGCCTCTTCTCCTTTACAAGCTTCTCTAAAATAGCTCACTTTCTTCTATTATTTAGGGATTATTCAAGGCTATAATTTCTTGTCAAATATTCAAACTCAAGAGCTTTGTGGGGGTAGGCTTTTCTCTTCATTTTATTTACCCTCAAATGGGTAATATAACCCTCGAGATCATAATCTCTTATCTTCCCACTTTGTAGGTAGTAATTTTCTCTTATGCATTCCTAGACCTTTTTCAAAGATTCACATCCTACAACAAAATCATTATACTAGATGTATCTAGGGAAATGCATTTCTTTTATCTCTAGCTCCACCCACTTCTTCTCCACCCATATTAATTGGCACAAAAACTCCATAAAATCTAATCTTGGGGGAACAAAAACCGGTAGCTAGAGTGGTACTTGGTGGCATCCATATGCTCTAATCATTTTAGATTTAGAAAATAAAAATAAATCACCAAATTTATGAGAGAAATAATTTTCTCACAATTGCCTTTCTCCTAGATCCTTATCCTTGTCTCTTAAGGACCTCTCAATTGTTTTTGGTAATCTTTGGCAATATAAGCTACAGAACCTAAAAAATTTCATAGAAAAGTGATAAAGAGAGGGTACATAATCATACCTTCAAGATCCTTTATCCCAAACTTGAGTCCATCTTTGGACTGGCGACTACCAACCTTTAGAATCACACATGACAAGTTCAAGGCTTGGGCTCCATGTTGTCTTATTTTGGAAAAGGATGAGGTGACATAAGAGGGAGTAATGTTTAAAAACCACCATAGATTGATTTATCTTCACGCTCATCAATCCTTCATATAATTGATCCTAAATATAGGTGGAATAGTGATGTAGGAGCATCCCTAGTTCTTGGTAATCTTGCATCAACCAAACATATTTCTTTCAGTTCATTTTTTGTTTTGTAGTTTCTGTATTCCTTTCTGCATTTTCCTATATTTTCTCACCAGATCTTTTGGAGCTAGATTTTTCTTGTGGACATTATTATCTTCCTTTTCCAAAATTTGTGAAATGTTTGGATCTTATTTTAGCAAGTTATCCATTCCGAATTCCAAGACAGTTTTCTAGCTTAGAACTCCGAAACTGCTTGAACCTATCCAGCTATTGGTGAATCTTACAGATTTATTCCATTGCTTGTAGAGCCTTGGCACATTGTTCCAATGTTCCTTGGCATGTCGACGACCTTCCTTTTGATCCGCACTTCGTCGAGACTGACTTGGTGGTTTGACATGTTTCATCATATTTATCAGTGTTTAATTTTTCTTGGGCCAGCCCACATCCATCTAGACCATATAAATCAATGTAATTTAGCTTCTCATGATTATTTTTTAGAACTGAGAAGGTATCACTTGAGGATAGGTGGTCTGGTGTTGACCAAGACTGTAGTTGAGTATGTCTGTAGTAGGCCAATGAGCTGAATCTTGTAGCCCACATGTTGCCAGCAAATTGTAAATAGTTAATAGTATAATCAATCAATTATGCATTGCCTCCATCATCTTGTCTTGCTATCATTGTGTTTTACTCTTGTTGCATGGTCTAGATAGATCTCATTGAGGTCCCTCCTCACCGTGACTACACCACAAAGTAATATAAGTAATCTTTATGAGGATGTTGAATTCTCATTGCCATCAACATCAATTGTATAGGCATCTTGGTCTTATATGCATCGATTTTCAAAATTTGACATAGTGCATAGTACGTTTTGACAAAGTAATGTTGAAAATTAACCAAATCAAAAGGCTCTTTCTCTAACTATAATAGATAATTCTTTAATCCGAGGTACATTTTCTACCTATATCTTGGGATTTCTTCCCTCCTCAGAATTAATTTCTTATTGTGGTATTCATTTTCAAACTTAGCTAAGTTAATCCCCCTTAAAGCATCTTTATGTAGGTCAAAACTTGATGCTATAGCCTCTTTACTTTTATCCACTATGATATTTCCCTTGGTGGTTCTAATTTTTAGGGACTCCGGATGATATTTTCTTGCCATGAATTTGATCAACTTAGGCTTTAAAAATACATTTGGAACTACCAATTTGTTGACATCCAAAGTCCAAGGGTTTGACATTGGTATGTCCTTATCTCTATTGCCATAGAAAAACTAGAAAATATCCCACCCACTTTATTTAGTCTGAGCATCTCCACATTTGATGTACTTGTCATTAAAAACATTCTTCACTGAATCTTGAATGGTAGAACCCTTGAAGATTTATAATAAGGCTTGATGCAAACCCCTAACCTCCTTTTTTCTCTCTATCTCAATCAATAGCTTTGCAACTTGTTTGTTTAGGGTTTTTTGCATCCATAGCTATTATAGGTTGGGTTTCTATACCTTGCAGAGTGGTGGATTTTTTTCCCTTAGGTTTTGAATTTTCACCCTATTGAGTCTTCTCTACAATATGAGCATTTGTGGTTTTACAATGCTATAGACTCGTACAAATGCTATTGTTATAATATTTTGAGAGAATGCCCTTGGTTTTGATCTAGTAGTTTTATTCCATGACTTTTCTATAGATGTTCTTTTATTTTCATACAGAGGTCGGGTAGGCACAAAGGGTTTTATTAAAATTCTTTGGAAACTTTGGAGAAAATAAAGAAAATAGAAACATTAGAGAAATGAATACAAAGAAAAATGCAAATTCATGTCCTATTTTAGCAATAAGAAAAAAAATGTGGAAACAAGAGGGTTTAAAATTTTCTTTTCGAAATGAACAAATTTTTTTGCAAGAATAAAGATGCAAAACTGTACATAGTGGTTGTAAGAACTGATGTGGTGGTTAGAAGTTTTCAATAGGTGAGGGTCCCCAAAGAATGTCATGCTCAACCAGGCCTTCAGTGAGGGTTCATAGGAATAGTCATTCTCGAATGATAGTTAAACTATCAGTTGATACTTTTATATTCCTTTTTAATTAAAAATAAAATATTTCTTTTCTTCAAAGGCTCTCTTCAAATAAAATTATTATTTATTAATAAAAAATAGCTAACAATGCTTTTTTGTTCAAAGGCTATGTTGGAGGACCATTCGTGTGAAGGGAGTACTTTGAAGGAAGGGGGGATCCTTTGAAAAAAAAATGAAAATTGACTTTGTTCAAAGGGGACCATTTGTTTAAAGGTGGTTGCCCAAAAAACTTTAGGCACCTCCAATTTTAGGTCATCTTCAAAATTGTAATCCACTACTAGGTGAAGGAAAGTTAGCTCAAAGCAAGATAGGATAAAGAACATAATGCACAAATACCAAGTATAATCACAATACATATAGTACATATTTAAAGGGTGTAAAACAATAATAGGGTCGATTATGATGATAGATTACAGGTTTTCCGAGAGGAGCAAATATGAGATAAAAGGAATGTCAGTATTTTGCTAATCAACATTGAAGTTGTTACATTGAAAGTTAGTCATATAATAGGATAACAATAAGGTGTAAACCCTAGCATCTACCTACATATAATGAAAGGTTACAATCATAAGGGTAGTTCATTATATTTTGAAGACGACTTTGACAATGTCAGTGACATCTATAAAAGATGACCATCAATGAAAGAGCTTTAAAACTACAAGGACTCATGAAATGAATGTCATATTGAGAAGAGGTCATGGAAAGACCTTATCAACACCAAAGCTAAGATAATCTAGGAAAAAAATAGTCTTCTAATATTTCTTTGGCAAAACATCGATGAATTAAAATATACAAATGTTAGTATTGACCTTCCTCATGTGAAAAGGTTGTAACCAGCTTCATAGCCTTAGATCGAAAAGGTAAATTTATATCCCTATCTCATACCTTGAAAGATTTATCAACTAAAAAAAAAGTTGAGTAGAACCCTCACAACCCATGACCAAGAAATTACTCTATACTTTAAGGCATCTCATTGAGCACACAAGAAAAAAATTATTTCAAAATGAAATAAATCACAACAAAAAATGATCTAGTTATGCACAAATTCATTTTAAAAACTCATAGAAACCATTCCAATCGACCCAACTCAAGATTTTGCACAAATATTATCATGCAGCCAAAAATGCCAATGAGGAAAAATACATAGAATTTTTTAGAATAAATATCACATAATTATAACAAAAATCTTTTTTTTGAAAATAAGATGGAGTAGAAACAATATTTGCACAACTGCTCTCATGAATATGCATATTTCTTTCCAAGAACATTCTTTCTTGGTTTTCTAGGGATTTTTGAAATCACTTTGTCAAACCTAAGTATTCATCTGTGACATGGTCTGCATTTTCTGCTGACATTTAAGAGAGACAACATGATATATATGTAAACTATGGAAGCATAGAAAAGTCACATGAATAATGTCAACAATACCACTTGCAATCAAGACTTGAAACTCTACAAACATGTCATAATTATAGAAAACATAGAAGCATAGACAAGGCATGTGAATCTTTTTAAGAATACCACCTACCCTAGCATGCCAGCATTTTTGTGTTTGACAAAATTTAATAATTAAATTTCAAAAGTAAACACAGGAAACTGTAGAAGATATGAAAAAATGCATTCTAATCTTTAGAAACTCATTGGTCAAAACTTGTTTTCCTTTATTTTCAAATAGAAAAATTTATTGACAAAAATATGAATTAACAATCAGAAAAGAGAAAAGTTAAGTCGATTTAATGAAAAAATCACCTCACAATAAAAATACTGACGCTATTTTCAAATCAAATACTAATTGCAAAATAATCACATGAAAACATTAATCTCACCCTAAAAGAAGAACCTAATAAATGCTATGAATACACAATGAAACGCATAGGAAATTATGCCATTGTCCATCCAGCATCCAGAGTTATCATTTGATTGTGTTTTCTAAATAAAAGCATAGGAAATTATGCCATTGTCTATCCAGCATCCAGAGTTATCATTTGATTGTGTTTTCTAAATAATTAAAAATTAAAATGTAAGGAATTTTTATTTTCAACTAATTATTAAATATGATCAATGATAAATTTTGGGTGTTGGATAGACATTTCCTGAAATTGTAAGGTAGAATAAAATTAGCAAGGAGACGACAATTCAATTGAAATATTAACACCGAAATTAGTAAAACTTTGAAGATTGGGTGCTTGGTCATCTCAATCTTAAGGAAATAGGGAGAGAATGGTGTTTGTTAAATGTTATGAGCTATTCATTCTCTAAATGGAAAATAGTATATATGGAATTTATTGCTCTTTGTGGAAAGTTCATCATTGCGACTTTCGGATATCTGGAAGATTCAGATATTGAAAATATTTGCAATGTTTTAGCAAACAAAGTACCAAATTTTCTCCGAAATTCGTGCTTCGCAATTAAATAGTCTTAGAAGTTTATGCGGGTGAGAGACGGAGAGTGCTTGCTTCTACACCTACTTTTAGTGATTTTGTTTATTAAATATGATTATGTCTCCTTTTAAATATTCATTCATTTTTAAATATATATCACATATTGTAATTATTTTTCTTTATATTTAAATATTTTGTAAGTATTTTTTTATGGTTTTGTAACATTGGATGTTATTATAGTCCAAGTCACATTTCCTATTTTCTAAATGGGATATTATGCCATCATATATTTTAATATTTGAAAAATAAAAAATTAGTTTTAACTTCTTCTTTTCCATCTCATTTCATATATAAATTTTATCATGGATTCACATAGCCACTGATACTTAGGTCTTAATATATGAAGAATTGAATACAAGCAAGTTCAATAAGTACAATAATTGCATCCATGAACTTCAAAGAAATAATAAGATTTAATAATGGTAGAGTCAACACTTTTTGTTACATCTAACCTACATGATTAGCCACACAAATTCAATGTACATTTGTTCCACATTTTAGACACTTTCAAAAGAATAAATCTACTATTTTTTTTATAAAGTTCATTTGGCAATCTTACAAATATAGGTCGCTAGATGTGTATAGGACATCATCTCATTCTCCACAATCTATTCTACTATATGTAGTGGTTACATGCCCACATTTAGATATCATCATGATCACATAAAACAACAATACATCAAAGAGAAACAACCATGATAATACAAACAAGATTACATTTGAGATATAGTCAAAAGATAAAAATAGAGGCAAACATTAAAATTTTTATCCCTTTTAGTGAGCTTTGCCTATCAAAAGTTTTATTGGACATGAAAATATATGTTAAAAACTTGAAATATACTAATTACCATTTTAACCACAATCAAAACATCCTATTAAACAACTTGAAATTCAGCTATTACCATTTCAACTACAATCAAAACATCACTTACCGGTTTTCTTATAATTGAGTTTAAAATTTGTATTTATTTTAATTTTCATCTTATTATGAATTAAATATTATTTTATTATTTGTTATTTGGTTAAAAATCAGTATTGATCATTATTCACTTAATTTTATTATAGTAAAATTATGATGTTTAATAATGTCACACGATACCATTCAAAACAAGAGACACAATGTGTTAAGTTCCTGCAAATCATTAGAGAGGAAAGTACATTTATGTAGATGGAGAGACAATTGTTAGAGAGGAAAGTATAGATGTG
Organism: Cryptomeria japonica; assembly: GCF_030272615.1. Taxonomy (NCBI): domain Eukaryota; kingdom Viridiplantae; phylum Streptophyta; class Pinopsida; order Cupressales; family Cupressaceae; genus Cryptomeria; species Cryptomeria japonica. Next base: position 521,890,257 of record NC_081408.1, on the reverse strand, counting down.
TAGATGGATCTATGGAGAGAGAGAGAGAGAGAGAGAGAGAGAGAGAGAGAGAGAGAGAGAGAGAGAGAGAGAGAGAGAGAGAGAGAGAGAGAGAGAGAGAGAGAGAATATATAGATAGAGGTAGAGATAGGGAGAGGATATAGTGATAGAGAGACTAGAGAGACAATAACATAGATATAATGGGATAGATGAAAGAAGAAACATGGAGAGATAGAGATGAAAAGGAAAAATGAACAAATAAAATAACATTTTAAAATTGACAATCAATATAATTAAATTAATTTTAATGAATTAAATTTTAATAATTAAAATTGTACTACAAATAAAATATTTTAAAATCTTCGTGCTTGCCTAGACAAAAAATCTTTTGTATGAACCTCATTTATGAGAGACTTTATGAGAACCAACCCTCCTAAATTCCATGGTACTGGAACTAGTTTGGAGGCTGAAAACTGGTTGATTGAGTTGGAACGATGTTTTTCTATGCACCCCTTCAACACTAATATGAAGGCTAGATGTGCAATCTTGCATCTGAGGAACTTTGCATCCACTTGGTGGCAGTTGGAAATACTATCTCAAGGGAGTTGTTTGTGGAATGTTTTCAGACATGATTTCTTTCAGATCATTGGAGGCAGTGGAAAGCAGATGAATTCCATGATTTGTGTCAGTTGTCCAGGTCAGTAGAACAATATGACCATCATTTTTACGAGCTCAAGAGATATGTCGGGATATGAGATGATGAAATTATGTTATTACAATATTTTGTCAGGGGTCTCAATGATCAGATCAGTGGTGATGTGTTGGTTTTCGAATAAAAAACAATGGAAGCTACAATTGAGAAAATATGTTTAGTAGATGAGAAACTAGCAAGGGATCTTGGGGGCCACACCAAAGTCCAGAATGGTAGTATACCCACTAGTAGTCAGGATTCTAAAGGGGAAACATTCCATCGACAGAAACAACATAAGTCGAAAGGCAAGAACTTTGATCATCATCGGGATGAGGGTTCTCAGTCTAGAAGGGATAGGAATTGGGAGAGGAACAAGTGTGATCATAATGACCAGCCTTCTCACAACACTCAGTCAGTAGTTACTTGGGGTGGTCATCAACAGTCGAGTGTGCCCTCTAGTGGAAGTGGTTATGGCCATGGTACGGAATGTTTTTCATGTGGCCAGCAGGGTCACATTGCTAGGTATTACCCTCAGAAGGGTACTCAGGGATCCAGCTATGGGCCAACTATTTCAGAACCTATTGTTGGAGATGCAAACTAGAGCTACAAGATTCATTTAGCAATTGATAATCACCTAGAGGAGCATCAGAATAAGATGATATATTCATCAGGTCATGGTCGGCCGATAGGTCATCGAGGACGTGGACGTTCGGCTTTGAGTTTTTCAGAAATAAATAGTTTTGGAGTGGTTTTGGATGTTGTAGGATCTTTCAGTAGAGTCTGTTGTTTGAGTGAGTTCTTTCATTAGCGGGCCTCTAGGACTAAGTCTAATTCTAAGGGGGAGAATGTAATGCCCCTCACTCTTTTGGCTTGTCAGACTCTATGATTTGTGTTGTGAGAGGTTCAACCTCGATTTAGGTATTGGTCAATTTTGGTTTTTGATTGTGAGTCTTATTTATGTTTCATGGATTTCTATATGACTATGATGTTACTTGTTATGTTGGGTTAGAATAGTGATGTTAAGTGATGTATCTTCGTTTGGTATGTGTGTTAGATGATTATAGATGTATATCTGCCTTGATCTTGTGTTTCTTATTATCTCTTATATGTTTATGTGGTTGTGATCATTATTTGAATGGAATTGTGTTCGATGGAAATGTATGATGTGATTATTAGATGTATTCATACATGACATTTCATTAGTTTATTTATGAGTTTCTTTATATTTATTGATGTATACTGACTTGATGTACACTATTTCCATGTTTGATGTGCTTGGGTGACAGGGAAAAGCGTCGCACTGCTCTCTATGGGTAAGCTATGTCGCTTCCATTCCCTACTCATGGTATGATATTTTGTAGATCATATATATATGCATGTTCGACAGTTTATTTATGCAGTTACAGGTACCGAGCATCAACTCCACCTTAATCTTCAGGTCTAAGCGTGCTCTCCAACCTAATGGTAAAGTGGACAAGGAGATATCAGTTAGACCCCTGTCAGGAACCATAGTCCCATGTTGGTCAAGTCTTGTTAGTCATCACCCTTTGTTAGCACCATGTTTTGAGTTGACGTAATTTTCATTCCTATTTATAACGTAATAGTTCTTGCAGAGTGATTGGTAGTTTGACTCTATCTTCGTATTTTGAATTTGATTGTTTAATTAATCATTAAATTGTGATTGTGATATTTAAGGCTTTAAATTATTTAAATCAAATGATTATTTTGAAAAGAGAATTTATTAAGGAATTTTTTTTTAAAATAACAAATAAATAAAATAAAAATAATAATAATAAATAATTATTAGTTAATGGACAATTCTTCATGATTTAATTTGTTATAAATATTTAATTAAATAATTCACTAATAAGATTACCACTTATTGTTTTAAAAATTAAAAAATAAACCAAATGTAATTATTTATTGAAACTAATGTTTTTGCATGTGCATGTGGGGGTTACAAATAATTAAATGAAATTAATGAAGGAATCTGCATGTGAGGAGTTACATTTTTGAAAGTTATTTTATTTAGGGCTTTCTGGTTTTTTGGGCGGTAGATAGGCCATGAATGCTCCGGCTCGAAAATTCTCATTTTAATCATGGTTTTGGGGGAATTGAATTCAGATTGGGTAATTTTGGGGGGTTTTGGGTCTTGATTCAGAATTGAATCTGAAGGTATTGAAGAGGCTCTCAACTTGATCTGAAGATGTTGGTGGATCTCTTGCAATGCTAGGAATTTCTCATGGGGCGTTGGACTCCAGGTTGGGATCATTTCACTTGATTTTGTTTATACGCCTTAGGTTAATGGAGTAAAATTTCTATAGGATTTCGATTCTTGAATCTCTCTTTGTTTCTCTCTATATTTTTCTATATAATTTCTTTCTTGTTAGTGTGCTTTCATTTTCTTTCCACTAAATTGTTGGTTTACCCTAGTTCATCTTACTTAACTGGATAGAAATGCTTACTTTCTTCTAACCGATCACTATATTTCAGAATGCATGCGAAGACAATTGATTTCCTATGATTTTTGTTTCTTTATTATCCGAATGACAAAAACATTTTCATTTTATTATAATCGATTTCAGTCGATTTCACTTCCCTTCATGGTGGACCGAGCTTTAGTCATTATTCCTTGAACCCCTGTACTTATGCATGTTATGTATTCTTGATCTTTGATTGTTAATGGTTCACTTGATGACAGAAGACATGTCGATATTCCTTCTGCTAATTGAGTTTTTATGTAACCGATTCATGCCTAGTCTTCATATCTTGACCTGCGTATATTTTGCATTATTTTATTTGTCGATTGTTGCATTGGAGTGCCTAGGTATTTCCAATTGAAGATTTTGGTTTGCAAGCATCCAGTCTGTTGTTTTTGGTTGTCGCTTTGGTATCCTTGTTTTATAGAATATTCTTGGTGTGTATTCATCCTTTCTCCGGATTTCAAAATCGACATATTTCCCGTTATGTTTGATTTAAACTTTCGATAAGCCTTGTACTCTTTCGACCAAATTTTACCTTCCATGTGCCATTGTTTATGATTCAGCATGTTATCTATCAGTTCTATTACTTTTTGATATGCCTTGATCTATAATTGGGCGTATGATCTTCTATTCTTTTTGTTCTAATTTCTTCTCTGTGGATTATGTTTTGTCATCCTTGTGGGAAGTCCTCTCCACTACTGTGGGGTGAGAATTCCGCCATGATACCTCCTGTGCAGTCTATAAACAATGTAACAATTATGCCTTCGCTCTGTCAATTTACTAATATCAAAGTTTTTGCTTTGCACAATATTATTTCTGCATGCTCAGGTTATCATTTTCTTTTTTTTGTTATTGTCGACTGTGCAATGTTATGGATGGTATTTCCGTGTGGGGTGAAACCCTCCCCACTGTCATGAGGTGTGGTTGTTTCCTGTGTTTAATCTCGATAGGTTTTAATGGTTGTGTGTGTGTGTGAAATCATGTTAAGGTTAATTTGGTTTGTAATAAATTTATAAATATATATCTGTTATGGGAGTATATGGTTTTGAAATATTAATGGGTTTATATATATATATATACATATAATGATAATTTTGAATCTCTTTTAGCGTTTGGTATTGGGTAAAATAATGTTTTTTGTTTACGCTATTAGATGAAAATGAATCAATCATCTTATCATTCAAATGAATTATATTAGAATTTAAGGAATAATTAAGGAATTGAACTTGGTGAAAGATTAAATAAAGTTAAATCTGGACTATGATTATATATTGTATAATGTTGTTTGGAAAATGGAAATAATGGATAGTTAATTTTGAATTTGTGTTAAAAATGGTATAGATGTTAATTTGGATTAATGTAGTTCTAGGTGTTATTTTTCTACTCTTGAATTTTATAGTATTATTGCTCTAGTTCGAGGCCATGGTAATTGTTTGCATTATTCATTGCAATTGTGTTTAACTTTTTTAGGCTTGGTTAGTGTTAGATTTCTTAAGAAAAATTTTACTCCTCATCCTTGTTTGTAGAAGATTGGCATCTTATAACTGAGTCTTCATTGTTGGCTTTAATGTGTTGTTCTGTTTTGGTATTTGAAATCATTTCTAGCATGTGAATTTCAGTTGTACTATAGTCATGGGAGATTCATCATCTTGTTTCTCTGATTATCATGACCTTGAGTTTATTTTGAATCCTAGATGCAAGTAGGGAGAGTGTCTTCTATTTGGGGTCGGGACCCAAAGTGGTCGCCAGGGTGACCCAATAGAAGTCTGGTAAACAAGTGATAACCTAATTAATAAACTTGGGTGGGTTGTTAGATCACACTAAATAAGATAATTCTCTGATGCCTCCTTACCAACAAATGCTCATACAGGTTTGAGGGTAAGTGAAGAAGGGTCAGGAATGGCTTCCACCAACCTTGTCTCATCGAAAGGTTGGTGTGGTCCACTAGTGAATGTATGGGGGCTGGAGGTCGAGAGAGGTCACTAGGGTAACCTAGGATGGGGGCCGGGACCTAGTGAAGATCTACTAGGGTAACCCATATCTCTTCCTTTTGTATATTTCTCAGTTTCTGGAAGTGGATGTTTTCTCATGCTTATTGCCTTTGTGAATGTGCTCAAGCCTCCGATGTATTATTGTTATTCATGAGCTTCTATAGCATTCTCCTGTGAGCCTCTTTCTTGTTAAGTTTTGTTGATTCCTTGATATTATGGATATGTTGTTTTTGCGGTGAGTCATGTTGATACTCTTGTTTATCTTGCTTCCGCCTGGTGGGTCTGACTGGTCCCTCCTAGCATGGGGGTGGACCTATTTTGGTGCCACATGGTTGGGTGGAGTGCTTTTCGCACCCATTGGATCTGGCCCTTTCAGCTTCATGTTCATGTTGGCTCAGAGAAGAGTTGAAGAACATCATTGTTGTACCAGATTTATGTATACTTCCCTACATGGGACTTTTGGAGATTTGTATATTGTGGATCTATCATTTGTATATGTAACTCTTATGTAAATTCTCGAGAATTTTAATGAGAATCTTGTATCAATGTATTATTTTGTAATGTAAATTATTGCAGCTCCTTGTAATTATTTGAGATTATGTATAACCTTGTGTAACATCGATATGGGGCCTCAAGGACATTTGTTAAATGATTCATTATGTATTTTGTTTAACTGTATTTTAGCATTTGTATATGTTATATTGATTTATTTCAAAAAATATTTGCATTTTCATGTTCTTGATTGTTATGTCCTCCTAGCCTCATGGTGGGGTGTGACAAAGGGTTTCGGGGCCCTTTCAAAACCTGTTTTTCATGTAGTCAAAAATATTTCCAAATTACAGATAATGGATCACTGCACTCACAAAAGTCAAGATAATCCCAACAAATGGAACTAAAAAGATTACAAAGTCGAAAAAGAAGTTGAGCTTACTATACATGCCATAAAGGTGAAATAGTTGTCTGCAACCATAATAAGAAATTAGAACAAAATCAAAGTAGCCCCTAACAAATAGAAGCACAAAGGCAACAAAATTGTATAATATGCCAAGTTTATCAAGTTTTCCATAAATAGGAAATAAATTCATGAAAACTCATTAGAAGCTTATAGAAACAAACATGCCAACATCAACAGAATCCAAAACAGCAACAAACAAAACATGCAATGTCATTTGCCAACAATGCAGACTTCATGATAGCACTGAAATTTTTTTGTTATTTGCCAACAATGCAGACTTCACGATAGCACTAAATTTTTTTTGACAGCAAATATATGAACTATCTAAATTGCAACTATGCTTTATATGCAAGGAATGTTACCCAGGCATGCTTGTTCATTTGTCAAATACTAACGTTACTTATAAATGATGCTTGAACAAAATAGGCATGCATTGATTCACATTATTGAATAAAATGGACCTAGGGGAGCAACTTGTTGTAATGAGAAGACTATCGCAAGTGGAGAAAATGCTCATTGCTTGAGTCAACCCAGTATTGCAAGTAACACACGCTTTTGGAGGCCGATACAAATATAGTGGTCACACCATAAGCTTCTCACAAAACATAAAGAACATTGCAAGAGTGCTTCCACGTAGAATAGAAAAGTTAGATGTGCTCATAGTTTGAAGATTGCATACAGGACATTTTTACGATTGTTATGCCAGTAGAAGCCATTGTAGAGATGCATTGTAATACAAAGTCAAATATGATCCATATTATAATGATGATGCTAGAAGTGTTGAATGCTTAGCACAAATTCCCGAAGAAAAAACAAATATTTCAAACATGCTACATACTGTTGAAACAAATGAAGAAATAGTGAATCCAAATTATGAAATGGGTAGTGATGAAGATCAAACTGAAATTGGCACAACATTTCAAAGTAATCTGATGGCTTTGGAGCTTCTTGATAGGCTGAAATTTGTGCCAACTACTTCAAGATACAAAGAATGCAAGGAGTGAGATGCTGGAATAAGAGCTCAAATGTACCCTTGAAAGAAAATTGATAGTGGAAAGACACTATTCTAGCTATCTTTTGATGAACAAGAACAAGCACAAGAAGAAGCGGTTGTGATGTCGCAAAATAATGTCAGGTGAAGAAATATTATTCTAAGTAATGTCCATGTTTATATGTCTTTCCTGAAGCTTGCAAATCATTCTTACCTATATGGTGAAATAGAAAAAAGAGCAACTAGGTTTTGATAGCAAGTCTGGAAAATCGAAAGCCTATGTAGTGTGGTTTTGTTTCATTGACTTTTTCTTTATGAACATCAATCTAGGTTTTTTTGCTTCAGTTTTTTGGGGTAGAAAATCTCTATTGTTAGCAAATGGTTCTCTTGGTTGGATTTTGCATTGAGAATCCTCACTCTCAAGTTCAGCCATTTTTCATGGGAATGTCTAATTTAATGGCAACAAAAAACATAGCAAGAGTGTTGTTTTGCTTCTACTTTTAACTTTTAGTCATAACTATAATTTGCTTGGAGGTAAAGATAATGTGTTTTCTCTGATAGTGAGTTATTTGGGTAGTGAACAATAGAAGATGTTGAATGGTTTTGGAGCTTGTGGTTTATGGTTTATCTCTTTGTGATAATGATGGTTTAATTTGATAGTGAATTGTCATTTGTTTGCAAATTGTTTGCGCCTGAAAGTCGAGGATACAATCCTAAGAAAATTAAAGCGAATGCTCACTATAACTAGAAGATGAAACAAAAAAGCATGATTGACATCATAGGAAATCATGGGGGTAGGCTCTTTTATCATGGAAGTCAAGCATTTTCTCTTTGTAGATTTGATGTGAGATGGTGATTAATAAATACTCTGAATTTAAGTCTTCAATTGATCTATGTTCAACAAAATACTCCAAAAGCTTAACAAAATCTAATTGTGAAAGAACAAAAGATACAAAGGAAGAAGAAAGTAATTGTAAGGCAGATCGTGGCTAATATTAATGAACAAAATAAAGAGCTCATGATCTGCAAATATTTTTTTTGAATATAGAAAGGTTAGTCTATTTATTTCTTCTCGAATATTTGTTAATTAAACTATTAATATTAATAATAATAATATCATAAAAATAAGTGAATAGTTACAATAATCTAATATCATTCATTAAGAATAATACAAAATAAATAATTAAAAAATCTTAACATTAGTAATGTAACATTAATATTATTATAATATAGATATAATTAAAATTATATTACAAATAAATTCATACTACAACACATATTTAAATTTATGTTTTATAGTAACATATAATAATATGATTCAATTATGTTTCAGTTATATGTAAGAGTTCAATAAGGTTATGTTTTTTATTAGGATAAAACGGGTTTTGATGGGACCCCAAAACCATTACAACTAGAAAGTTGCCAACAAGAAATGAACTAAACTACCTAGCAGTGAAAACAAGTTTTAAAAGGACCTCAAACATTGGTGACTTACGAGCATCTAGTGCCCAAACCCAAATACTGCACAAACCAAAATAAAAAAACTAGAGCATCCACATACAATCGAACACCAACCAAACCTTAGACATAAGACATTAAAATAGAAGCTGGTAGAACCTGATGCTCTAAATCAACATACACTAGACCATAAAATACAAGGAATAAGACTTTTAACTAGCACCATCAGCCAAAAAAAAGGGTTTTTCTAGGCTCCCATAACTTGTAATAGAAGCTCCTGGACACAAAAGACCACGCAATCAATATGTAACCAAAAATAAACATTGGCAAAACTAGGCCCTTAACAACTGCTAGCAACCAGCCAATCCCACAAAGAAACTAAAAACATAGGGTTTTTTCAAGCTCCCTCAACCTTGAAAGTGGGTTTTACAAGGCTCCCACAAACTTCTAAGGCCCAGAAAACAACAACACTACCTACATGCACAATCTGGCCAAGAGGGTTTTAACAGGCTCCCACAACCAACAAACCATTATGGGAAACAAGGATAAGACTATGAACCTAGAACCATTTACAAACAACACCATGAGGGTTATGACTAGCTCCCTCAACCAGCAGCATGAACTACAACAACCGACATGCTCCCCCACACCTACTCTCCACATTAATAGGAGAAGAAGGAAAATAGGCCGACATGAAAGTGGGTTTTACAAGGCTCCCAAAAATTGCTAAGGCCCATAAAATAACATCTTTTCCTAAAAGTGTAATCTGGCCAAGAGGGTTTCTATATCCTCCCACAACCAAAAAAATGTTTTGGGAAATAGGGATAAAATTGTAAACCCAAAACTGTCTACAAAGAATGCCATGAGGGTTTTGACCAGCTCCCTCAACTAGCAACATGAATAGTAGTAGATGAGAAACTCCCCCACACCTACTCTCCACCTCAATAGGACAAGAAGGAGAGAAACTCGACTTCCCTAACAACCCAATCGAAGCCCAGAACCCATGTTGCCACTCCACCTCCATAGGAGAGAAAAAAACCTCATACAGAGATCCATGAGAATGGACAAGAATAGCTTTAAACACCCTCACCAAGGAATAAAATAGGAGAGAACAGAGGGTCCATACAAAAAAACAAACAAACAAAAGAAGAAAGCCATTCAGAACAACTAAACTGCCCAGAAGAGTTGAAGCCCCACAAAACCTGAGCAGAGAAAAACTCGCAATAGGCCAACCACAAAAATGAAAGACCCCAACCCCAAAAGGTTGGGACTTCCATCTCCAAAGCCGCAAAGCATCTTTCTCATAGCCAAAGCCAATAGCACCCGCTAACACAACCACACCTTCCTATAACTATACATAGCCCTACCTCTAGCACCCAAAAAGAGCTTGCAGTCCCCAACACCTACTAAGGAGAGTAGGGGAAACTAGAGGAAAAGACTCCTTCCCCACTACACTCAGCCCAGATCTTTAGGAAACTGCATCCACGAGAAAAACCGGTGCGTAGGGCTAAGAAGCAAGCACGAACTGAAGGAAAAGGACTTTCTCCTAACCCATCTGCATCATTGTCCTCATCATCTTCACCTAAGTTTTCATGCACATAAACCCTAGCTCGCCCATTCCCAGTAGCTCACTTGTTCCCGCCCATCTTCCACTAGTAAAAATTATTGAGTTTAATAAGGCTATGTTAAAGATTATGGATCAAAGATTTTATAAAATAATAAGAATATAAATACATTATATTGTAATAGTATTTATATAATTAAATATATATTTATTATAATATTGATTTAAAATAATATAATATTAGATCCATATAAAATTATAAAAAAATCATTACAAATTAATATGATATAATATAATCTATTAAATAATATAATGTAAATTAATAGAGCAATATAGATATTTAATATAATATTGGTTTAAACTCTCGTTTAGGGTTACCTAATTTTATTATAAAATTATGTATTATAATAATATTAATATAATATAATAACACTTAGGGTTAAACTTCAACTTAAGGTTAGAATAAGGTTCTAACATAATGCAATATATATAATATAAAAATTCTTAATATTAATATAAGATTACTATTAAAGTAATGTTGACAATTAAAATTCAAATTAGTTAAGGATTATGATTTACTTAATGTTCAATTATTTGAATCTAATCTTAATCTTTAATTTTTTAAAGATTAATATTTAAATGTTCTAATCACATCAAAATATAAATTAAAAATAATATTGCATATTTACTTAGGGTTAGCATGATGTAATTTATTAATTTAAATTGTAAGATCTAATTTCTTTGTTACTCTCTTTCTTCAACTTTAATGCATAATAAAATTGTCATAGATGAAAATTTATGGTATAGTATCAATTTAAAGTTTTATGCTAAAAATTGAGTGTTTGTATAACTTTTTACCCAAAGTTTGTTTTTGGCTAGCTTTTTATTCATAACTTCTCTTACACTTGATCTATGTCTTCAAATTATTGATTTTTCTTTTAGGTCTTCCTGATAAAATAGATGAAAATAAATTCTCAAATACTATATTCTGTATCAAAATTATAATTGTATTGTTTTAGACCTAATAGCTACAAGAACTCTAATTTTTTCTCAATTTTTTTTTTTGTTTATACCATCAAATATATCACTTAATATATATCTGACTATCAGCATAACCCTTACACCTCCTTTGGGTGCAAGTGCCATTATTAATTGAATGGTGGTATTGTTTTTGAATATGGGAAAACAGGTTTTGATGGGCCCCTGAAACCCATTACAATTAGAAGATCAAAAGATAAACATTATAGTGCAGCTAAACAAAAAGACAACAAACAAAGGAAAGACAACTGGTGAACCAAACGCCAGCAAACAAGAGAACACAAATTATATACCAAAAAAGACTGGCAGAAGTCCAGGCTTAGGTTAATTTCTGAAGCATTTCTGCCACTCCTGGCTCCATTTTTAAGTTTTACTTCTTTCATGTTTATAGAGCTTTCTGGAACATATCATATACGAAAGTAACTGAGGACAAACACATGTGAAACATAGTGCAACTACTAAATTGATAGGTGGCATGTGTGAAACTAGCTTAATCATATTTATACATAATCACATGTATACATAATCATATTTCCGTTACTATTCCAACTCTGACATCACTGCACTACACAACTCATATTTGAATTACACAACACCTTTTCTTAGTGACATAACAATTCTGATACAAATTGAAGTTAATTTAACATCCAATAGTCATGCGATACGTACATAATCACATTCAAATCTTATCGAACTATTACATATTGTTAATTTTATTGTTTTTAAATTAACATGGGTCCAAGCAATGTTCGTCTGGGGAATGTATCCATTGAAGCTCTTCCCTGGGGTAGAAAGTTCCTGCTTTTTCGTCGGTTCTCTTTTTCATCTATTTCATCATCAACGCAACGCATAATTATAAACAAATATTTTTTAGTTAGAACACTTTACTAATCTAAAATAAAAACTGAAAATACTGGGTTATTATTTATACCTTCTCTTTTACACCCATCTTCCCCTCATATTTATTGACAGAGTCTGCAAATGAAAGATATTCTATCAATACGCCTTCATAATAACCTTTAAATGTTTAAGAAATTGCAGATCCAAATAAAACCAAATTACCAAGGAGACGACAGTCTGAACGAAAGAATAACACCAGCATCACTAAAACAATGACTGCCGAGCATCGACCCATCCCAGTCTGAGGAGATATGAGGTTTTATTGTTTCTTATTCATTCTGTAAATGAACAAGAGTATATATAACGATCATCACCGTGACTTTCAACTATGTTGAAGATTTCAAACATAATTTTCTTTGCCGTGTTTCAAGGATAAAGCTTTTAAGCAATGTAGTCCATGGATTTAAATATGACAACCACCTTCACAAGAACGAATGGAAATTATGATGGATATTGAATCTTCGGCAGTATGACTGAGCCAGTTTAAATTGTTTCATCCAAGTTTTCATCCCACAATACCAAAACTTCACGTGTTATAGTTTGACATTTTTAGCGTTAGCGGACAAAAATCGAGCGACCCCCATCAACTTTCACACGGGATTCTCCAAATACTTTAACGTGGTATAGCTTGACATTTTTGGCTTTAGCTGCTTTCGTCGGAAAAACATGAGCGGGCCCCAATGAACTTTCACATGGTATTCTCGAGATCCTGGTTATTCGCACTATTTAAATTCAACTGAAACTTACAGTGACAAAAAAATTGAAACTCCTCCAGCTGTATAGCCGTTCAAACACGTCATACCGAAAGTGATGGAAGAAAGAAAATGATTATTGACTTGCTTGTTGTATTAAAGGCTTTGATTAGTGATCTCTTTACGGAGATCGCAATTCTCCACACAAAATAGTAAGTCATGAATGCCATACATAAAAATATATATATATGCATGCATAACAAGTCGAGCAAGTGGTCTTGATGGAAGTAAATGGAGATGGCTCACAACATTTCCATTAGGGGAGAGGGACTAGTAGTCATGAGGGCTAACTTCGTCAACATGTAGCCGTCACATGGAATATAGTAATAATTTTTTTTTTTTTTTATAAATGTAAAATAGACACTCAACTATCTACAACTAGGGTTTGAAGGTGTGACTCATCTTGTGCAACTCATCAAAATAACATGTCTAGTGTAAAGTGTCCAAAAAATGACTTTTTAAAGATTTGACCAAAACTTAATCTAAAAATCCCTTGTAGGTGGATAAAAAAAAATCATTTGTAATTAGTATAATATTGTATTTTTTATGTAGAATATAACTTACATGCAACTTGTAAGGTGACATGTTAAAGTGGCTATTTGGGTAGATGAATGTTGCTATCGAGAAAATTAATCGGTTGGAGGAGGCGACTGAGACAAAAGCTAGGGCTAACACTTGGCAGGATGATTTAAATGAAGACAAAGTGTGGAGATATGCTAATAACTTTGTTGGCCTCCTGGAGCAGTGGGAGAACATGAATGGTAAGATTGAAGATTTGGATGCCAAACTCAAAATAGCAGGGACCAAAATCAAGTTGGATGAGGTTAAGAGATCCAAGGAGGCCCTCAAGAAGAAAATTGAGGAGGTGAATCTTGCTTGCAGGAATGCAACCAATATGTATAATTCCTCTTTGTAGTCTATCCAGGCAATCCAAGCTAACATGGACCAAAAACAGGGGAGAAGAAACATAAATGTATAGAGTACTTGATTGCAGGTTACTGTCTTTGTTGAAAACCACTCCTGATTCATCGTTGGTCTCCTCAGACTCTGAGATTGGGTCAAGCAAGAAGGTGCCCTTTTTTGATAAAGTTTTAAGTTTGTGCCACAATAGGCAGGAAAAAGGTTCCCCAATGTAGTTGCTCATTTCTTTGTGCCTTTACTAGGTGGTATTCTTGTATTTTGTGGGTTTTGGTCTTTTTTTGTTTCTGGTGGTTTTCTAGTTCTCTTGTTGGCTTTCAAGTTGCCCTGCTAGGTTTTTGTTTGTGGTAGTGGGGGTTTTCTTTGTTCATTGTATATCCCTCATGCACTCTAGGTGTCACCTTATGGATATGTAATGGTACCAACCTATTCAACTTTTATTAATCAAAATATATATGCAACTTAAATGGAGCAAATGCCTATTAGTAATCATAAATGTGTGTTATGTCTAACTTTATATCCAACACCAAGGGACCAATAATTGAACACAAAAGAATACTTTTTGTTATTAAAACAACATATTATTATATAAAATACAACTTATATCAAACACAAAGGGACCAATTGTTGAACACTAAAACATTTGTACTATCCCCCACATTTCATGAGGAAAAGCGAGGTATTTATTCTGTTCACCTTACTCCAATGCATATACATCGTTAAACTAAGATAATAGTACTTGTTTAAGGGATAATCTTATTTTATTAAATGGGCATCTTATTTTACAAATGACACACTTATAGTGTATAGCTATGATATTTTATTAGAAACGAAAAATTATTTATTTCACTTGTTAATAAATGTATGTATGTCTTTTTTATATAGCATTTATAGGTTCTCTTGTGTTCAAGTATTGGTCCATTTTGACCAACATTTGGTAGTATTTTTATTTACATAAGGATTATTTATTTACAATATATAGTATAAATATATGGCAATACTGAATATTATAACCACAAGTGGTTGTACAACTATTGAACCTTGTACAATTACTGGCCCCTCTCCCCTAAGCTAACTTGTAAATTTTATATACTGATCTTATATGCAAACAACTGTCCCGCCCACACCATATTTATTTAAAGGTAATTTTTTAAATCATTTCTCCTCCCCAAAGATTTTTAAATTTAATATACACACACACACACACACAATTTTATATTATATTTATAAAATATTATATTCATTTTGATATTATTTCTTCTTTTATGTTATATATCATATTTATGAATATAAGGGTAAGTGCACAAAGATGATGGTCAAAAGGGGGGTATAAGTGGACACTTTTTTTTTCTGAAATCAGGTGAACCTGAACTTGGACACAAAACTTGAAAGTCATCCACTCTAGATATGAAGATGATCAAAGAACAAATGTTCGAGTACTCTGAATCTAGTTTCCAAACTACTAAACTTTTTCAAAATTGGATAATATTAAGGGGGTCAAATCCTTCATGCACGAAAAATAGACCCTAATTTTTTCAGAAAAAAACATAACATAGTGTCTAACATGCGCATCAAAAAAGTCATAGTTAGATTTAGTATTTTGACAAATCTTTTGGCATAAAGGTAGCTAAGAGTGAGCACTAGAAGATGTGTATTTTGTTGTAATTTTTTATTGAGTTATTTTTTTTTAATGATTTTTCCAATCGAGCACATCCTGAAAATTAGGTACCTATTCATGTGCAAAGCATAAGTTGCACTAAAGAAATCGAAAATACAAATTTTGTTTTTTTAAATTGTAAAGAATCAAGTGCACTACTATAATATATTAATTTTTTTAAAGTTTGATAAGTATATCAAAAGTTATTAAAAAAATGGTGCATGTATGTGTGTGAGAAGTATGGAGACACTAGTAAAATAAATTCAATAATAATAGGTTATTGTTGTTCAAATTTTTTAAAAATTATATGGTTAGAAAGATCAAAAGATGGGTGGCAATTTTAGAAATACCCACTTGATGAAGTGTAAACCTGATGATGACAAAGTTGAGAAACCAAGTGATAAAATAAAACACATCAAAAAGGAGGGAAATGGAGGGAAATCAAAGTTCCAAACCATAGCTTTGTCATATAGGCCTATTTTCAAGCCTAAAGAGTCAAAAGCGTGTATGAGGTACCTATGGTATAAAAAGCTCGTACACACTATTTTTACTATAAATAGCGCATACACGCTAGGTTTGTTTAATTTTTTGAGGTGTGTATAATATGATATTTTATATATAATATGTGCCATAATATATATAAAAATATTATATATATATATATATATAATATATTCAAAAATATTATATATATATATAATATATTAAGTATATATACACACGTGTGTGTATGTGTATTTTCTCTCTCTCTCTCTCTCTCTCTCTCTCTCTCTCTCTCTCTCTCTCTCTCTCTCTCTCTCTCTCTCTCTCTCTTCCTCTCCCTCCCTCCTCCCCTCTCTCTTCTTCTTGCTCCAATATATCTTCTTTTTTTGCATATAGATGAGGTGATACGAAGATTGACAAGGTGGTCGGGT
The DNA here is from genome assembly GCF_030272615.1 of Cryptomeria japonica. Lineage (NCBI taxonomy): Eukaryota > Viridiplantae > Streptophyta > Pinopsida > Cupressales > Cupressaceae > Cryptomeria > Cryptomeria japonica. The sequence goes on along the minus strand of NC_081408.1, from coordinate 521,873,966 downwards.
TTTTTTTGTTTCTTTTAAAGAAGATAGGATATAAAGTAGAATGTTTGAAGAAGATAAACATATTGGTTTCTTTGGATCATGTGGATGTATCGGTTGGATAATATTTATGGGTTGTATGGTGTACTATGGGGTCATATGGTGTCTTATGACCCCTTTGGACTCCATATGACCCTGTAGGTGTCTTTAGGAATCATATAGTGTCCTAAGGGCTTATATGGTGTTCTATAATCCCTTAGGAAACCATATGACCCCTTAAGACTCCATATGGTGTCGTTATGGGTCGTATGGTGTCCTAAAGGGTCATATGGTGTTCTATGACCCCTTAGGTGTCATTAGAGTTCATATTGTTTCCTAATAGGTAATATGGTGTCCTATAACTCCTTAGGACATGATATGACTCTTTAAGACACCATATGACCCATAACGACACCATATTGTGTCCTGAGGGGTCATAGGATGCCATATGACCCCTCAGGACACCATATCACCCATAACAACACCATATGGTGTCCTAAAGGGTTATTTGGTGTTCAATGACCCCTTAGGACACTATTTGGTGTCGTTATAGGTCCTATGGTGTGCTAAGGGATCATATAGTGTCCTATTACCCCTTAGGACACCCTCTGACCCTTTAGATGTTGTTAGGGATCATATTGTGTTCTAACGGTCATATGGTGTCGTTATGTGTCTAATGGTGTCTTATGACCCCTAAGACACCTTATGACCCCTTAGGACACCATATGATGTCGTTAGGGGTCATATGGTGTCCTTAGGGGTCATATGGTCTCCTACGACCCCTTAGGACACCATTTGACCCCTTATGACTCCATATAGTGTCGTTATGGGTCGTATGGTGCCCTAAGAGGTTATATAGTGTTTTCTGACCCCTTAACGACACCATCTGGTGTCATTATGGGTTGTATGGTGTGCTAAGGGGTCATATGGTGTCCTATGACCCTTAGGACTCCATATAACCTCTTATGTGTTGTTATGGGTCATATGGTGTCTTAAGGAGTCATATGGTTTCCTATGACCCCTTAGGACACATGCATGGATCCATAGGATACCATATGACCCTTAAGAATACCATATGACATGAGAAAAACACAAAAAGGATACCATATGACCCCTAAGAATACCATATGACATGAAAAAAAAAATGGTGTCCTCCAAGTTCAAGTTCTCCTATGGCCCCTTAGGAAACTATTTTACCCCTTAAGAATCCATATGGTGTTCTACGAGGTCATATAGTATTCTATAACATCTTAGAACACCATTTGGTGTCATTATGGGTCGTATGGTGTGCTATGGGGTCATATGGTGTCCTATGACCCCTTAGGACTCCATATGACCTCTTATGTATTGTTATGGGTCATATGGTGTCCTATTACCCCTTAGGACACATGCATGGATCCTAGGATACAATACAACCCCTAAGAATACCATATGACCCTAGAGAGGGAGAGAGGGGCACAAGAGGGAGGGAATGGTAGAGATATACACCTAAGAGAGAATGAGAGTGAGATAGAGACTAAGAGGGAGAGACAAGAGATAAATGAGTGAAAGAGAGATGGAGAGAGAGAGAGGGGGGAGACAAAGATAGAGAAAGGGAAAGGGAGGGGGAGAGAGAGATGGAGATAGAGAGGGAAATAGAGGGAAATAGAGGGAGAGATAGATATATAAAACGACACAGAGAAGGGGACTCAAAGAGAGAGAGAGAGAGAGAGAGAGAGAGAGAGAGAGAGAGAGAGAGAGAGAGAGAGAGAGAGATACCTAAGAGAGGGGGAGATATAGAGAGTGGATAGAGGGATTGGGAGAGAAAGAGAGAACTAAGCTATGGAGGGAGGGAAGGTGAGAGAGAGAGAGAAAGAGAGGGTGAGAGATAGAGAGTCTGACTGAGATGGAGGAATAGATGGAAGGAGAGTACAAGAGACTAGACAGAGAGGTGAGAAGAGAGAGAGAGAGGGAGAGAGGGAGAAAGAGAGGTAATTATAAAGGGAGAGAGGGAGGGGGAGGAGAGAGGGAGAGAATGAGAGAGAGATACACCTGAGAGAAGGGGAGAGTGAGATAGAGAGAAATAGGATGAGAGGGAGAGACTTGAGAGATAAATAATGGGAGAGAGAGAGAGAGAGAGAGAGAGAGAGAGAGAGAGATTTAGGAAGTGGGGGAAATATAGAGAGATCTAAGAGGTGGATAGATAGATTGGGAGAGAAAGAGAGACCTAAGAGGTGGAGGGAGGGAAGGTGAGAGAGAGAGAAAGAGAGGGTGAAAGATAGAGAGAGTCTGAGTGAGAGGGAGGAAGGGATGGAAGGAGAGTACAAGAGACTAGAGAGAGAGAGGTGTGAAGAGAGGGAGAGAGGGAGAGAGTGAGAAAGAGAGGTAATGAGAAAGGGAGAAAGGGAGGGTGAGGAGATAGGGAGAGAATGAGAGAGAGATACACCTAACAGAAGGGGAGAGTAAGATAGAGAGAAAGAGGATGAGAGGGAGAGACTTCAGAGATAAAGAATTGGAGAGAGAGAGAGAGAGAGAGAGAGAGAGAGAGAGAGAGAGTTGAATGAAAATAAGAAAGGGAGGGGAGGGAGAGAGTGGGAAAGAGATACACTTGATAGAGGAGGAGAGTGAGATAGAGAGAGAGAGAGAGAGAGAGAGAGAGAGAGAGAGAGAGAGAGAGAGAGAGAGAGAAAGGCTGATAGCCAGAGACTTGATAGAGAGAAGCAAAGAGACTTGAGAGAAAGAGAAATGGAGTGAGAGGGGGAGAGAGAAAGAGAGTTAGAGGGAAAGAAATACTTGACAAAGGAAGAGAAAGGGAGGGGGAGGTAGAGAATGAGAGAGCGAGAGACACTAAAGAGAGGGGGAGAGAGTGAGAGATAGAGATATTTGAGAGAGGGAGAGAAAGAGATGGATAGATGAAAGAGAGAAAGAGCGTGAGGGAGATGAGAAAGAGAGGGAGAGATACTAGAGAGAGGGAAGAAAGTAGAGAGGGAGAGATACCTAAGAGAGTGAAGAAAGTAGAGAGGGAGATGCCTAAGAGACAAAAAGGTAGGGTTTAAGGAAGAGAGAGGGGGAATGTAGGGAAGAGATGAGAGAGATAATGTTGATATGAGCATGCTGATTATTGAAATTTGACTAAGTCCAAAATTTATAAGAATACTCAAAAAACTAGAATCTACATTATAACTCTTAGAGATCTGGAACCACTCTCAAACATCCTGACAATATATACATAAAATATAAAGATAAAAGACAAAGAGAAATGCCACTTATACTTAAATGTTATATTTTATATATATATCCTACCGAAAAACCTAATGGAATGCTAAATGAATTGCATTTTATTGATGGAAAAATGCATACTTGGTTTACAAACTAAAACCGCATACAAGTTTTTTAGTTTCTAAACCACGTACGAGGTTTTAGTTTTTAAACCGCGTATGCGGTTACTATACTATAAACTCCGTATGTGGTTACTATACTATAAATCCCATTTGCGGTTTAGCTTTAGTTAGGCTCGGCAAAACAAGCCTAAATGCGTATGGGGTTCTTTAAATTTGAAATACCTTGTGTGCTTCTTGTTTTTTTTGGGTGTGTCCACTTTTCTGATCACCATCTTTGTGCACTTACCCATAACTTTTTTATATTTATAAATGATTATATTTAATAGAAAATAATATATATAATATTATTAAATTTTGTTTTTTTTTAGTTTATTTTATATATCATAAACAATTATATTTATTTTATTTTATATATCATATTTAAAAGATAATATTTTTATTTTATACATATATATATATATATATATATATATATATATATATATATATATATATATATATATATATATATATATATATATATATATATATATGAGGTAAGTTCTTCCCAGTAAGGGGAGTAGACCCCATTTTATTAATAGTAATATAACTAGTACATCCAATGGGCTAGGGTAATAATCCCTTCAACCAACACGTTATCTCTCTCCAACTAAGAGGCAGAAAGTAAATCTCATACAAGCTAATATAGTTGCCAAATACGTTAATGTTGTAATTTTTTAGCCCTTCACGATATAGTTTGAGGGTTTCCTCCATTATACCCTTCTTGGCCACTACCTCAACATAAAAAATCCTAGCAATAAATCCTTTCTTTAGAGTCATCTTGATCTTAACCAAAGTCATAATGACAAATCCATCAAGGTCCTCCCAAAGAAGGTTGCTGGCAAAATGAGGAGCCTTGTAATTAAGGCCAATGCCTTGAACCACATTCTCAAAGAAAATTCCTAGCAACAAACTATCATGGAGATCCTTTGGGACAATGTCCCTATCCCAATAACATTCTTTATGGCAGCCAAAAGATAATCTTCTTCAATCATGAACAATCACCCAAGCTACTCGTCAATGCTTTCTTCACAACATGGACAGGTGACTCCAAACTGCTTAGTGCTCACCATTCTATACAACTTCCCTTGTTACAACACTAGATCATTAAATCCCTATATTCTCCCAAAAAATCCACCCCAAAAAGATTTGATTTGCATGTTCAAAACTAGATCAGAGTGTCTAAATAATCCATCAATTGTCTATAATTTTTTGTCCTTTCCACCAAATAGTTTGGTAGCCATGAGGATGCCGAAAGTAGATTTATTCCAAATTTGATTGCTGAAATATCTCGGCTTACCAAAATTAGACTAATAGAATCACCATAGAATTTGGCCAAATCTCTTCCCACAGATTCAAAGTACATCCAATCTCACAATTTACATAGATAAAAATGAGTTTGTCAGGCCAACCCATCCATTTTTGTCCAATCAGATTTCTACCACCGTACCACCTTATCTAGTACTTGACTGAACCAAAGAGATTCCATCAGATTGATCAATTTCAACAATCTTTACCAAATCAATCCACTCACAAAGATTATCAACAATCTTATCCCCATTAGCACAAACTCCTAGGTTTTCCATGTAGTCTACATATGCCCTTATTGGCCTCTCTATATACATGGGATATTGTGTAGTCCCTATTATTGCATAAATTAGTGTTGATTATCTTAACCTATCTTAACAACTTCTAATTTGAGACATGCTCCCTTGTAATGTTGTTGATGACAAGAAAAGAGTTTCCTTCCATATCCAAATTGCAAATTTCCCTACTTATGCATAAAGCCAATTTTTTATCCAGTGCTTCTAGTTCAGTTGCATTGTTGGTGGAAATTCCAACATATTTGGAATAGACCCATACATAGTTACCTATGTTGTCTCTTATTATACAACCATTGCCACGCTTGCCTGGATCGCCTTTGGAGGCCCCATCAAAACTAATTAGTTTGTATCTATCTGGGTTTCAAATGCTCTGCATAACCAAATACAACTCCACAAATTCCTAACAAAATCTCCCTAAGGTCACCCCTGTTCTTGCCACTTCAAATTCAACTTTTTATCCCAAGTGCATACATATTCATTATTTTTGCATTTGACCTTTTCATTTGCCACTTCACGGATGCTATGTTGTATTTTGACAATTAGTTTTTTGATTGTGAAGGCTCTATCATTGAAAACACATATGTTCCTTTCTTTCCAAAGATGTCATAATATCATGAATGATACAATTAGCCAAATATTGACCCACAAAGATCTTTTTACCTTCTTGGGCCAACTAGTCATGAATTTACCAATCATTTGATTCCTAACCATAGACGAATTTATAGACTCAAAAAACCAATCCCATCATTGTGAGGCATATAAGCACCATAATAACAAATGATGAATTGTTTCCTCATTAGGATAGAGTAATGGACATAGGCTTGGCCTAACGATCCCATAAATTTTGAGTCTCTCACTAGTGAGTACCCTTCTATAAATCAAACAATCCATAAGAAAGTCCCTGCTCTAGGTGCGATGCTCTGATGCCAACATAATCTTGTTGGCCAATGCTTTCATTCAAGTTGTCTTTTTCAATGCATATCCCAACTTGATATAGTATTCTCTAGAATTGGCCACACACCAAAAGATCATATCTTCTTCTTCAGATATCACTATTCTCCTATTGGTAATAATTTTTATCAATTTTCGTTGTACCCAATAAGTAATTTTTAATGTTTTCATATTCTCTGTCTTGCATGGGACGAACTTCTCTCAATTAATACACAATATCTTACATACACACCATTTTTACTCACGGCCTCCTCGATCCACCCTATGTCCTCAAATGCATTAATGATAGAATGTGCTCCACAACAAGAGTTACTCCAAAAAAATTATTTTCTTTCTTTCCCAATCTTCCATGAGATATGCTTCGTGATAACATGACTACACTCCCAAAGGAATTTACACAAAGCTAAGCCACCACTACAATTATCCATTATGACCTAATTCTTTCTGGCACTTCACTATCCAAATACTTCTTCCTTATTATTTTACACCATGTTTTCTTTGAATTTTTGAATATTTTCCAAGTTAACTTCACCCCAAGGGCCATATTTTGGATTTCCATTTGTCTCAAACTAGCGCCCCCATCCTCTTTTGATTGACATGCCACATCTCAATTTATTATGGGAGTCGTCGTATTTTCTTTACCTCCTTCCCCTTAAAATCTTTTCATGAAACCTTTGAGAGCATTTATCACATTTCTTGGTAACTTGAAGCAGGACATTGCATTAATAGGTAGCATAGTTAAAATAGATTTAATCATGATAATTATACTTACCTAAGATAGCCACTTGTTTGACCATGATCTCTATATTTGGCATTGCACTTATTGATTAAATCTTTCCAATAGTTTGATTTATAATTACCAATAAACATGGGCGTACCCAAGTATTTAGCTAGCAGGCAAGCCATCTTAAAATCCTCACTATTTCTTCAATTTTCTTTGGATTCAACCGTTTTGTGTTAATCAAGAACAAATCCAATTTATCTTTGTTCACACTCTATCCTAAAGCCATAACATAGTTGTTGAAGCTGACCTTTATGACCTCTTCAGTAGTTGTGGTCACCAACCCAAACAAAATGCTATCATCAGTGAACTACAAATGAGTAACTAGCACCAAGTCATTATTGATATGAATACCTTTCTAGACATCATCAGCGCTAAGCCTTTGAATGTCCCTACCAAAGGTCTCCTTCATGAGGACAAAAAGAAAAGGCAATATCAAATTGCCCTGCCTAATGCCAGTGGTGGCATTAAAGAAGCTGAACAACACACCATTTGCCAAAATTGAAAATTTGACCATAGAAATGCATGTGATAATGAGTTTTACTCACTTTGCATCAAAATCAAACTTCTCAAGAGCAAATATTAAGAATTTCCAGTGAACTTTTTCATATGCCTTGGTAATATTTAGCTTGAGGGCTAGCCCATTCATTTGTTTGGGATGAGACAAAGTGAGTTGTTTCATCAACCATTAAGATGCTATTCGTAATCTCCCTACCTAGAAAAAACCCATTTTTCTCTACAAAAATAAACTTGTTCAACAATCTATTTAACCTGTTGGAAGTTGATTTGTAGACAATTTTCTACATGTTGTTACATAGAAATGGGTGGTAATCACTCAAAGAAGTGGATTCATTTTTATTTGGAATAAATACAATTATAGTACTGTTAATCGCCTATATAAAATTACCATTCTTCCTAACATCCTCAAACAGCTTAAGAATATCATTCCCATTAAGCTCCAACGATTTTGAAAAAAACTGGCAAGGAGGCCATTAGGGGGGCACTTTATCAGGGTGCAGCTGAAAGGTGGCCACCTTAATTTCTTCAAAGGAGAAGGAATCCATAAGAATGCAATTATCATCCTTTCTTATTGATTTTGGTATAATATTTAGGTAATCGATATTAATTGGATACTTCATAGATAGTCTTCCTAAAAGAGACAAAAAGTTATAAATAGCAGCATTCCCAATTTGTCGAATGGGAAAAACCATGGAGTTGTGTCACACTTTAGGCCAATTGAGGGTATTTCGATTGGACTACCTCCAGGCTGCGTGGTGCTATGTGGCACCTTCGTGGCGCTGAAATGGCGCTAGGAGTCTGGTCGGATTGAGTTCGGTCGAACTCAGTTTGACCGAACTCCCTCATTTCAAACTCTTTCATTCAAAAAAAAATTCAATTTTTTTTAATGTTAGAACTAAGGTTAATCTGACCGAACTAGCCTATGTGTCATGTGATGTGGCACAAAAAAGGTGAAAAACTCTATATTTCTGAAACTTTTCACTTCTGCTCAATTTTTCTTCAAGCAAAATATTTTTTTACAAAAATAAGAAAATACTCTTTTGTGTAGTTCAAATTCAGGAGTCTAAACATATATTTCTTTTAGTATTTTGAATTAATTTTAATATTTTTTATTAATTAAACATTGCCAGTAGCTTTTAAAAGTTAAAAAAGAGGCCGATTAGATATTTTTAAAAATATTAAATGATATTAAAAAAAAATTTAAAATATTTTTCACTAGATGAGAGAATTTTCGTGAAAAGGGTTTTTTTTCGGGGGGTTAATGATAAATTTAGTAGTCAAAAGGTGACGCCAAATGAAAACTGTCAAACTTAGCTATGTTGAACTTCAAATATTATAACGAGAAAAATATAAATCAAAATTAATTAATTTTTTTTAACACTGCAAATATATGTTTTCTATTTGAAAAAAAAATTAGAAAAAATAAAGTCTATTTTCATTTTTTTTGGTGACAATGACTAGAACCCTTGATTTTTAGGATTTATTAGCAATGAAAAATCTATCTTTGAGTTTACAAAAAAAACATCAAATTTCTTTCAAAAAAATTTAAAAAATAACAAACCTAAATTTCATTAATATTTCTACATTTGATCAGTTTACATCATTTCAAAATTCACTTTAGAAATGTCACTTGTATGTAGTTGAAGTTAAACAGTTTTAGTTGTGTTGGTTGGTTCCTTTATAAAAGACTGATACAGGTTTGTGCTTTTACCCTATGAAATTTATAAATAATAGATTATATGGGTGTGGTCCTCTTTAATTGGATAATTGCACTCACCTTCGACACCTCAATCCATCAAACAACTCTTTTGGTGGTGTCATCATCTCAACTTTGGTAAATTGTAGGTTGCTTACTTTTCTGGACGTTAGTTCAAATAGCAGATTTGGTTTAATTCATCCAGAGTTGGGACAATTGTCAAATTATGTGTGATCTTCGTTTATATATTAACAATCTATTTGGAACACTAGCTCCCTGTAGGCAAGCTTGCAAACCTTGAAGTTTTAATACAAAATATATGTAGACATACAATAGACCTTTTAGGTAAGGTAATATTGTAAAATATTCTTTAATCAACAAGTCAATCTACACCTTATTTAGTAGAGCTGGGTGTTTGAGGATAGTTCTTACTATTTGGTTAAGGTCATCTTGACCTCCCAATACTCATCATAGTGAAAATACCATTAACAAATTTGTGCTGTATCAATAGTCGATCATTTTTTGTAAGTTTGTATTCATAATTGGTCCATTAGTGCACCACTATTGGAACATTTGTGCACCACTATTGGGACATTTGTCAACAAGTACTAGCGATTCTGAGTTGACGGTTATTGGAACATCTTTAATTAGGTATCAGACGACACTTTGAAATGTGTACTTTTTGACCTGTGTGCGCATAACTGATTCCACAACGTGCATTGTTTAAGATCTGTAGATACACGAAATTAGCTATGATAGCTACTGGTGCTCTTCCCCTAAATACCAAAAAATTAAAGATTCTTTTATATTTTTGAAACCCCATCTTTCAAAAGCCATTCCTTACCCTTCCTGCCCTTCTTTTTCTGGTTATGTCATTTAATTTTCCTCTCTTTCATCATATACTCCGTATGCTCCACCCATGTCACGGTTGAATACGCAATCACCATATCCTCAACTACACATTGCACACAACGAGAAGGCATCCGCCTGTACTTTGCACTTCCATTCTCATTCTCCTTCTCAACTGAAACATCTGCCTCTGCCCACAGACCTTCAGAGTGCAGCTTGAAACATATTAGAAAGTAAACCTTCAGAGCAAGCACCAGCGGTGAAATTACTCGTAGTTGTGCACATATTTGAAATATTGAACTTGATTAAAATGTACAAGGGTACCCAATGATTAATGAAACAAATACCTTAACTAGACCCACAGTCTTACCAGCTGTAATGCACCATTCCTTGTTCCACCCATGCCGCTAGATATTATTTTTACCCTGCCTGCCTTGGAGACAGTACAGACAGTACATGAGAACGTTTACTTCCACCGATTTTAGGCTCCACATATCAACCAATGCAAATTATTTAGTGTAAATGCTTGTAGTGATATGCACGATTATTACGACCAATGCCCATTACCCTAGAACCCAAACTGGCATGGGGCATAAGCAAGATTTGAGAAATGGCACACCAGTAGGATCCATGCTCATTGTGGCAAGAACAACAAATAATTCGTAGTGGCATCACAGAGTTTCAACACAGCATCGAGCTCCAAAGTTCGCTCCAGTATTTAGCAGGGCACAAAAATAGTTTGTATGCACATTCAAAATTACTTGTGCGGAAGGCTTTTTCATGCCATAAATTTGATTATTTTTTATGTTTTAAAGCATATTTTACCTTTATTCAACTTTGCATAAAATCTTTTTCTCGAAACTCATGCCCATAAAAATACCAAAATAAAATCAATATTTTTGTGGAAGCAGAAATAAATTTGAGGGATTAGCTACCATGTGCATTTGTCTTATCATCCTTGCATGATAAATTTTTTTTTGTATTGGTCTTAATTTTCTCTCCCCTTGTTTTAAATCTATGTATTCTTTGAAAGGTACTTTCTGTTCGTAACTTCGTAGTGATCAGAAGCTTTACGAAGTGTTTGTGTTCTAGCATTCTTGTCGCAAACTTTAGTATTTGCTCGTTCAAGCGTATTTACAATTATCCAATGTGTTATAAATTGACAACTTGTTTTGGACATTTGTAAACTAAAATAGTCGAGCTTTTTGTATGATCCATCCCATCTGAAGCCTTCGAATTTATAAATGATAGGAATGAGGTTTCATAATATATAACTCCTTTATCACAACCTAGACGTCATTTGTTCACACAGATACATGAGAACATTTCACTCCACTGTTTTTGGGATCCACGCATGATACGGATACATGAGAGAGAGAGAGAGATGGAGGGAGTGGTTGATGGAAATAAGGAAATATACCAATGATAGAGAGATCCCAAGAGGAAGAAGGAGAGAGAGAGAGGGGTATGTGCACAAAGATGGTGGTCAGAAAAGTGGACACCACCCAAAAAGAACATGGAAAAACAAGCAGCGTGTACGCACTTCTAAAATTTGAAATGACCTCGTACGCGCTTGAGTTTGTTGTTCCCAAGACTAGAGAAGGTAGCGCGTATGCGCTACTTTTAGGGAAATTAGCGCGTATGCACTACCTCTAGGAAAATGAGCACGTACGCGCTAATAATCCCAAAAAAAACCGTGTACATGGTACCTATCAAAAAAACTTTTCTAAAAAAAACTGGGTCTTATTTTCCTATGAATAGCGTGTTTTTAGTTTGTTTTTTCTTCATTTTCTCTCCTAAACCACAAATGGGGTGCTATATTTCTCCTTAACACACTATGGATCAAGGTTAGTTTTTATTTATTTTTGTCTTTCTTTCCCATTTGTTCAATTTGTTTTACATTTTGAATTTAATTTCATTAATTTTGATTAGGTTTTTTCATTTTTTATTTCAAAAACCATTTTTTTCTAATCCACAACAAGAACAACCAAATGCACCTCCTGAAAACCCACAAGATACACCCTCAATTCCTCCTTTTGACCGCACACCTAAAACACAGGAGCAATTAATTAATCAGTTAGGACAAAATACGTCTAAAATCAATAGACTAATTGTTAAATTAAAAACATCCAAACTTGGGAATCATCAAACCCTCGCCACTAGCCCAAAAACATTAGCTAGTGGTGCCATAGTTGTTTCCACATAAATTACCAAATGGGGAAGCTTTAGGGATAGGTGTCGTCAATTCTATGCCAATGGGCTATCATACGAGGGAGTACAAAATAAAAATATTAGTAAACAACAAATATATACCCTTTTTCGTTGATCCCAAAACTGGTCAATCATTACCTCTTAATGCAAAGAGGTTTCCCATACTAGTGTACCAATGTGTAGATGAAGAATCTTTTTTAGTAGAGGTGGTGGATGGTCTTTGATGATCCATCTTGTAATAATTATGAGGTGCCATTATATTTTTTGAGAAAAGTATATTGTGAGTTTGTGCTCAACATGAGAGAGTTCCATGGTAGAGGTGGTGGCTCTGCCCAACATAGACCTGGAGCCCATAGGCGATTCCTCGTAGAGAGTCGCCGCCCCCTAGCACCCAAATCTAAGGTGCATCAGGCTTTCCCAGTAGATCTGAAAGAGTCAATGGAGCTACAAACTCTTCAGGTGGCCACAACGTTGATTGGTGCCATCATCTAGCATGGGACATCATTAGCACACCCTATTGTATTGGATGATGAGCCATAAGTTGCTCTAGCTCGCGACAGAGAGCCCATCCAGCATATGTGTGTCAATTTCTCGGGGATATACTTTGGGATAGATGATGTAGTTGGTGTAGATGGATCCACATCTTATCCATGCATGATTTGCGGAAGTAGATGTCAGGCCTGCATGACTGAGGATTTTGCGCTGATAGATGAGTTAATGGACATGGTGTTTTCCCATGAGCGACAGACACATGTGTGTTAATTTGAATTCATTGCATTTTATTTATCAGTTACTTTAAATTTGTAATTACATAAATGAATTTTCATTTATACATCGATTTAAATTGAGACAAATAATATGCATTTCAGGATGCAGTAGTGGTATCCCATAGTCCCCCCCAGGTACTATAGCTGCAAATTCGTTGTATGAGGTATAAATTTTGTAACATGTTAAAATATAATAGTACACTTTGAATTCAAAAAAATACAAGATATACTAACTATCTTTAATGCTTGGTCCAATTTTTGATTTGTAGGTGTTGATAGGGGACCAAATGTCCCAGATTGATGATATCACGCTCTCAGTGATCGATTTTGGCCTACAAGGCTATATGGTATCATATTCTGTACAAGCCTTTTTATGTATTGTTTTGATGGAATATGCAAGTCATTTCATTTTATATTTTTAAAATTATGTTTTATTTATTATCTATACTAATATTTCATGTTAATTTTATTTTTTTAGGGTACCCCCTCTGCGTCTAGGGCTCATCCTAAGAAAATGAATTCCTCGAAGATGCCAAAACGTGGGAAGAAGGTAATTGAAAACATTTTTAGTCGTACAATTGTTTGAAAATGTTGAAATCAATTGTTAGTTGGGGTTTGTAGATTGATTAGTGTTTTTTGTCTATTTTACATGTACAACGGCCATTGAGCTATGTGGATTTGTTGAATGCACCTGATTCGCTCGTGGATCAAGAGAGGGCGGAGGTATGTATCTCTACTTTATTTTCTTCATTTCATGATTATATGCACGCGTACATGTGAACTTGTGATATATTATAATCTTATAATTTTTTTAGACAGGAAATATCCATACCTATTTCATCAATGGCAAACCCTCCTTCATGCACTGGAGAAGCATATCAGGAACCGGTACACTTTTGTTTGATATATAAAATTAATTGTTTTTAATCTACAATACTTATCCTTATATTAATTGTATTTAATCTTTGAACATTTTTTGTATAGGTAATAGTGACAGTGTCTCCATCGATGGTGAGCCATCCTTAGTCCATTGGAAAAGCATCTTAGGCACATGTACGTCATTGTTCTCTATATTATAGCTTTTAAGTATTTTTGATATATTTATGTTAGTATACTGTATTAATTATACATTTAATCTACAGTAGACCCCTTCGTGGTACGACCATAACGTGGATCCATTTAAGTATGTCTTCAAGAAAACTCCTAAGAGTGATAAGGAGAGGAGAGCGAAGACACTAGCTCCTATATCAATCGATGAGGTAATCTACATTTCAATTGCAAAGGAATTATAGTTAAATGCATAGTTATGTTGTTAATTGTGAACTATTTTCTACAAAATAATTCTAACTTGGCTTTTGAATTATTGTTTTGGAGCCATCTACAAAGCTACGTACTGGATCGAAGATGCTTTATTTTGATGATCCACCACAAGTTTAGGAACATATAGTGTTAGTTTTAGTCATAGAATGACCAATACATATAGATATATTTTATATTTTTATTGTATATCAATTTGGACATGACATATGCCACATTTTGGTAATACTTGTATTGACTTGGCAGACATGCCTTTATATATATATATATATATATATATATTCGATCCAATAAATGTGTAATGAGTTCATTATTTTGTATTTGTTGTATTTTGTGGTTGTCCTTTTATAAATTTAATTGATCATTTGCCTATGTAATCAACAATATGAATATAAACAACAAAAATATATGATATAAAACATTGCAATCATGGAATATGATTTGATAAAATTTCTAAAATGTTGAATTAACCCTACAAAATTACTTGTATTCAGTTCATTATCGTGTATTTGTTGTATTTGGTGGCTGCCCTTTTATAAATTTAAATGAATATTTGCATATGTAATAAACAATATCAATATAAACAACAAAAATTGACAATATGAATATAAACAACAATATGTGTTTGGTGTGAGAGCACCCTCATGCTCGCAATGGTCAAATTTTGTTCATAGTGTGCACAAACCGACATCACGAGAGCATCTGGGTGGGCAGGTTTACACTAGGCATGCCCCTGTCATGCATCCCAAAGCATCGTAACGTCGAGAGTCATATTGTACCGCGGCGATCTCTCGAGTGCGATGAGTCCCAAAAATTGTCGAAATTTGACAGATTGTTTCTTCAAATCCAGGACACATATGGTCAATTTGTTTGAACCTGTGAGGTCACATGAGGATCCTCTATTGTTTTCTATCTTGGTTTTTGACGACTCAAAGCCATTTTCAATTGGTAGCATTTTTTCGCCTACTGCAAAAACCGTCAATTGCATATAGTGCAAAGTTGTAGGATTGGCTATAATTGATTTGGCTTGTCATGTGCACAAACCAATGTTGCGAGCGCATCTGGGTGGGAATTTTTATGCTAGGAATGTCCTTTTCATGCATCCCAAAGCACCGAAATGTCAAGAGTCATACTGTACCACTGTGATCTCTCAAGTGCCTCGAGTCCAAAAAATTGTAAAAATTTGACAAACTATTTCTTCAAATACAGGACACATATGGTCAATCTATTTGAACTTGTGGGGTCACGTGAATCTCCTCTACAGTGGCCTATCTCTATTTTTGACAACTTGGAGCCATTTTCAATTGGTAGCATTTTTTTGCCTGCTACAAGAACGGTCAGTTGCATGCATGCAAAGTTGCAAGATTGGCTAGAATTGATTTGGTTCATCGTGTGCACAAACTGACATCACGAGTGCATCTAGGTGGGAAGGTTTATGCTAAGAATGCCCCTATTGTGCATCCTAAAGTGCCAGAACGTTGAGAGTCATACTGTATCGGAGCGATCTTTCAAGTGCCATGAATCCAAAAAATTGTCAAAATTTGATGGACTATTTCTTCCAATCTAGGACACATATAGTTGATCTATTTGAACCCGTGGAGTTGTGTGAGGCTCCTCTACAATGGCCTATCTCATTTTTTGATGAATCAGAGCCATTTTCAATGGTAGCATTTTTTCGCCTCTTGCAAAAATCGTTAGTTGCATGCAATGCAAAGTTGCAAGATTGGCTAGAATTGATTTGTTTCATCATGTGCACAAACTGACATCATGAGTACATCTAGGTGGATAGGTTTACTCTAGGCATGCCCCTGTCATGCATCCCAAAGCATCAGAACATTGAGAGTCATATTGTACCAGGGCGATGTCTCAAGTGCCATGAGTCCAAAAAACTGTCAAAATTTGACGGACTATTTCTTCCAATCCAGGACACATATGGTCAATCTTCTTGAACATGTGGGGTCACGTGAGGCTCCTCTACAATGGAATATCTTGGTTTTTGACAACTCAAAGCCATTTTCATTTGGTAGCATTTTTTAACCCGCTGCAAAAATCCTCAGTTGCATGGAATGCAAAGTTACAGGATTGGCTAGAATTGATTTAGTTTGTCATGTGCACAATCCGACATCACAAGTGCATCCAGGTGGGAAGGTTGATGATATGAATTCTTCTCTCGTGCATCCTAAATAATTGGAACGTCGAGAGTCATACCGTACCGGGGCGATCTCTCAAGTGCCCTGAGTCCAAAAAATAATCAAAATTTGACAGACTGTTTCTTCAAATCCATGACACATATGGTCAATCCGTTTGAACCTATGGGGTGGTGTGAGGCTCATCTACAATATCCTATCTTGGTTTTAGACGAATCAAATCCATTTTCAATTGGTACCATTTTTTTTCCTGTTGAAAAAATCGTCAGTTGCATGCAATACAAAGTTGCAAGATTGGCTAGAATTGATTTGGTTCATCATGTGCACAAACTGACATCACGGGCACGTCCAGGTGGGAATTTTTATGCTAGCCATGCCCCTGTCATGCATCCCAAAGCACCAGAATGTCGAGAGTCATACCCAACTGACGCAATGTAGAAGTCAATTTGTATCTAGTCTCAATCTATGACCCATATGACCCGATAATGACTCAAATAATTCTCCATGATTATACAAGAATCAAGAATGTTTATGATTGACCAGGGACACATCACATATACTCAAAACATAGTCACAAAACATTGACACACAAAATAGTCACAAAACATTGTCACATATTATTCAAAAATTTGCCTCTAAATATGGTTAAATCAACTCTTGGCTATTTGATTATACAAAAAAATGTCTTACAAATCATCTAATGGGCTTTTATACAAAATTTGGCATTACAATATGTGCAATTCAGCTCATTGCCATTTTAATATACTAAATTTGGCATGTACATATGTACAAATCAGCTCATTGCCATTTAAATATACAAAATTATGCCCCTAGACATGTAAAAATCAGCTCATGGGAATTTATATATAAAAAAATTGAATATAGAACAATTTGTAGATGATTTATACAAAATTCTCAAAATCATTCTACTCTGAACCATAGAATCAATCAAGTGAGCCTTCAGGATCGACTCTAACCCATATTGTGTCAAGTATTGTCTCATGGTCAGATTCACAAACTTTCCATAAAATCTTGTTATGAGGTCTATCACGATACTTCATCAAATGAATATTTGTTGCAACAACAAGGTTAGAGAAATAAAGAATATGTTTGTGTGTTTCAAAGTCCTCGAACAACCAAACATCAGAAGTCTTGATAGGGTATCTCCGAAGCCATGTTCCTATCACAACAACAGACCCTATTGGGTACTCAATACCCTCTCCATCAATGATTGTGGTTGCCAATTTTATTTTTGGCTCAACACAATGACACAAATAGTAATTTGTTCCTTCTTCATTGTTCTCCTCTACAATAACTACATACACATGACCTGCATTTTATAAACTGTTAATTAATACCAAAAATAAAGTATGATGTACAACAAAATGAACCAAAAAGAATACTTGCAACAAAATTAACTCAAAAAATCACCTGAATCCACTAGGTCAGATACATGGTCAAAATCCACTGATGTCTCCATCTGGCTCAATTGTAGTGCTCTCAGAATTTTATATAAATCAGTGGGAACCAACGGTCTACAAGACCATTTGTCAACCCAATCTTGTGATTCACATTCTTCCCACAAACAATACATGCATGAAGAGAAAAAACATACCATCTGTCTCGTATAAATTACCAGTGAACTTGAATTTGAACTCATAAATGAGTACATGTCACTGGATCTTGCAATTGTACAACAATCTAGATAGTTTTCAATGTTAGATTTAGTGATCAACCCAAAATATCTATGAACCATTGATGTACCTGGATTACCTGGACCTATCATAGACTTACACTATCACACAATTGTTTTTGCATCTAACAATTGGGTATGTGTAGGATCATGGTGTGCCAAAACAGGCCCTTAAGTGGCAATGAAATTTCAGAAAAATCAGAGTTATGCAACTTGACATGAAAATTTGAATAAGTTGTGAACATTATTTTTAAAATATATAAGAAGAGAATATATAGAAAATTGAATGTAGTCTCTAAGCTACTAGTTGTTTTTTGGAAAAAAAAAATCCTATTCGATGAAAATTTCAAATTTCAGTGCAGTGGTACTAAAATTTCATGAAAAAAATAAGAAGTAGACGTATGTCTGACCACCCTATTCACAATAAAATCTTAATATTTTTTTATAATATTTATAATATAAGTATTAGACTCATGTCTGGATGTGACACATATTTTTTTTTAGTTTTTTATGAATTAAATAATTATTTATGATTTTTTTACTACAGCTTTTCAGAAATTCAGAAACTCCTACGTCTGACCACCTTAACTTGGTCAAAACCTTATGAATTTTTTTTTTTTTAATTTTTCCCTATAGTAGACGAAGCATAGGATGTGACGCATGTTTCGGTTTCAAAAAATATTATACCGTTTGAAAGTTATGAGTGTTTTTCAATCAGTATATCAATGAGGACTATTGTCAAAATTCAATTAGAAAATAAATAATAATTATTTACTAAAGTCGAAATAAGACAAGCCTTATATTGTTGGAAAGCTAGGAATGTCCTTAAAAAACCCTTTTCGTTTTATCAATTTTGGCTACAAAAAAAGTCATCAGCCACCAGTGTAAAGTCTGGAAAATCAAGGAATACTGAAAAACAAGTTTTTTCAGTTGACTTTCCAAGCTTGCCACTTCCAAGCCTAATACCAAATCATTCCCAAGCCAAAATTTGAAATTTAAAAATTTGACTACAAAAATTGGATATCGGATTTTATCCGATATTCGGTTTTTGTGCAAAAAATTGCGGTCCCCAAAGAATTTCCCTTTGCCACCATTTATGAAGTAAACAACCACATGGCAGAAATCCGATATCTGATTAAATCGGATATCAAATTTTATTGGTCATATTTTAGAGAAAGAGAGAAGGAGAGGGAGAGAGGGAGAAAGAGAGAGAGAGAGGAGGAGAGGGAGAGAGAGAGAGAGAGAGAGAGAGAGAGAGAGAGAGAGAGAGAGAGAGAGAGAGAGAGAGAGAGAGAAAAGGGAGGGAGAGAGAGAGAGAGAGAGAGAGGGAGAGAGGGAGGGAGAGAGGTAGAGGGAGAAAGAGAGAGGGAGAAAGAGAGCGAGAGAGGAGGAGAGGGATAGAGGGAGAGAGAGAGAGAGAGAGAGAGAGAGAGAGAGAGAGAGAGAGAGAGAGAAGGAAGGAGAGGGATGGAGGGAGAGAGAGAGAGAGGAGAGGGAGAGAGAGAGAGAGAGGGAGGAAGAGAGAGAGAAGGAAGGAGGTAGGGAGAGAGAGAGAGAGAGACCATATGACCCCTGACAACACAATTTGGTGTCTTAAGGGATCCTATTGTGTTGTTAGGGGTCATATGGTGTCTTGGAACACCATAGGACCCCTTAAGACACCAAATCATGTCGTTAGGGGTCATATTTTGTCTTATGATCCATAACTATGACCCCTAATGATAGTTATGTGATATGGTGTCCCATGAACCCTTATGACCTCTCAGGACACCATATGACCCCTAATGACACCATATTGGGTTGCTTTGGGTCATATTGTGGTCTATGACCCCTTAGGACACCATATGAGCCCTAACGACATGATTTGGTGTCCTAAGGGGTCCTATGGTGTCGTTAGGGGTCATATGGTGTCCGTAGGGGACATATGGTGCCTTGGGACACCATAAGACCCCTTAGGGCACAATGTGACCCAAACCGACCCAATATGTTGTCATTAGGGGTCATATGGTGTCCTAAGACATCATAAGGGTTCATGGGACACCATATGACCCCTATGGACACCATATGACCCCTAACGACACCATCGGACCCCTTAAGACACCAAATCATGTCATTAGGGGTCATATTATGTCCTACGACACCATAAGACACAATATGACCCCTAATGTTATGATTTGGTGTCTTAAGGGGTCGATTGGTGTTATTAGGGTCATATGGTGTCTTTTGACACCATAAGACCCCTTAAGACACCAAATTGTGTCGTTAGGGGTCATATTTTGTCCTACGACACCGTAAGACACAATATGACCCCTAACGACATGATTTGGTGTCTTAAGGGGTCCTATGGTGTCATATGGTGTCCCATGAACCCTTATGACCTCTTAGGACACCATATGACCCCTAGTGACACCATATTGGGTCACTTTGGGTCATATTGTGTCCTAAAGGGTCATATTATGTCTTAACAGGTCCTATGGTGTCCCAAGACACCATATGACCCCTAACGACACCAAATCATGTTGTTAGGGGTCATATTGTGTCCTCCGACCCCACAAGACACAATATGACCCCTAATGACATGATTTGGTGTCTTAAGGGGACCTATGGTGTCGTTAGTGGTCATATGGTGTCTTGTGACACCATAGGACCCCTTAAGACACCAAATCATGTCGTTAGGGGTCATATTTAAACCATAGGACCCCTTAAGACACAATAAGACCCCTTAGGACACAATTTGACCCAAAGTGACCCAATATGGTGTCATTAGGGGTCATATGGTGTCCTAAGAGGTCATAAGGGTTCATGGGACACCATATGACCCCTATAGACACCATATGACCCCTTACAACACCAGAGGACCCCTTAAGACACCAAATCATGTCATTAGGGCTCATATTGTGTCCTACGACCCTGGAAGACATAATATGACCCCTAATGACATGATTTGGTGTCTTAAAGGGTCCTATGGTGTCATTAGGGGTCATATGGTGTCCATAGGAGTCATATGGTGTCTTGGGACACCATAGGACCCCTTAAGACACAATATGACCCCTTAGGACACAATATGACCCAAAGCAACCCAATATGGTGTCCTAAGAGGTCATAAGGGTTCATGGGACACCATATGACCCCTAACGACACCATCAGACCCCTTAAGACACCAAATCATGTCGTTAGGTGTCATATTTTGTCCTGCGACCCCATAAGACACAATATGACCCCTAACAACACAATTTGGTGGCTTAAGGGGTCTTATGGTGTCACAAGACACTATATGACCCCTAAGAACACCATAGGACCCCTTAAGACACCAAATCATAACATTAGGGATCATATTGTGTCTTACGGGGTCATAGGACACAATATGACCCCTAACAACATGATTTGGTGTCTTAAGGGTTCTGATGGTGTCGTTTGGGGTCATATGGTGTCCATAGGGGTCATATGGTGTCCCATGAGCCCTTATGACCTCTTAGGACAACATATGACCCCTAATGACACCATATTGGGTCGCTTTAGGTCATATTACGTCCTAAGGGGTCATATTGTATCTTAAGGGGTCCTATGGTGTCCCAAGACACCATATGACCCCTATGGACACAATATGAACCCTAATGACACCATAGGACCCCTTAAGACACCAAATTATGTCATTAGGGGTCATATTGTGTCTAACAGTGTCATAGGACACAATATGACCCCTAATGACATGACTTTGTGTCTTAAGGGGTCTAATGGTGTCGTTAGGGGTCATATGGTGTCCATCAGGGTCATATGGTGTCCCATGAACCCTTATGACCTCTTAGGACACCATATGACCCCTAATGACACCATATTGGGTCACTTTGGGTCATATTGTCTCTTAAGGGGTCCTATGGTGTCCCAAAACACCATATGACTCCTATGGACACCATATGACCCCTAACGACACCATAGGACCCCTTAAGACACCGAATCATGTCATTAGGGGTCATATTGTGTCTTACAGGGTCGTAGGACACAATATGACCCCTAACGACATGATTTGGTGTCTTAAGGGGTCCTATGGTGTCGTTAGGGGTCATATGGTGTCCATAGGGGTCATATGGTGTCCCATGAACCCTTATGACCTCTTAGGACACCATATGACCCCTAATGACACCATATTGGGTAGCTTTGGGTCATATCACATCATTAGGGGTCATATTGTGTCTTACGGGGTCGTAGGACACAAATGACCCGTAACGACATGATTTGGTGTCGTTAGGGGTCATATAGTGTCCATAGGGGTCATATGGTGTCTTGGGACACCATAGGACCCCTTAAGACACAATATGACCCCTTGGGATACAATATGACCCAAAGTGACCCAATATGGTGTCATTAGGGGTCATATGGTGTCCTAAGAGGTCATAAGGGTTAATGGGACACCATATGACCCCTATGGACACCATATGACCCCTAACGACACCATAGGACCCCTTAAGACACCAAATCATGTTGTTAGGGGTCATATTGTGTCTTAGGACACAATATGACCCCTAACAACATGATTTGGTGTCTTAAGGGGTCCTATGGTGTCGTTAGGGGTCATATGGTGTCTTGTGACACCATAGGACCCCTTAAGACACCAAATCATGTCCTTCTCTCTCTCTCTCTCTCTCTCTCTCCCTCTCCCTCTCCTTCTCTCTTTGTCCCCCTCTCTCCCTCTCCTCCTTTCTCTCTCTCTCTCTTTCTCCCTCTCTCCTTCTCTCTCTGTCTCTCTCTTTCTCCCTCTCTCCTCTCTCTCTCTCTCTCTCTCCCTCTCTCTCTCTGTCTCTCTCTCTCTCTCTCTCTCTGTCTCTCTCTCTCTCTTTCTCAGTGTTTCTCCCTCTCTCCCTCTCTCTCCATCTCTCTCTCTCTCTCTCTCTCCCTCTCTCCCTCTCTCCCTATCTCCCTCTCTCTCTCTCTCTCTCTCTCTCTCTCTCTCTCTCTCTCTCTCTTTCTCCCTCTCTCCCTCTCCTTCTATCCCTCTCTCTATCTAAAATATGACCAATAAAATCTGATATCCAATTTAATCGAATATCAGATTTCTGCCATGTGGTAGTTTAGTTCATAAATGGCGGCAATGGGAATTTTTTTGGGGGACCACACATTTTTGTACAAAAATCGGATATCAGATAAAATCCGATATCTGATTTTAGTACTAAAAACCAAGAAAAAAGGGTTTGTGGGCCATTCTTTAGATTCCAACAGCTGACAATCTGGGTCCTATGTTTTCTGTTGAGGATCACGGGGTTTCAGACAACTAGAGACAAATTTGTGCTTTTTAGAGATTCTTAAAGTGAAAACTTGCATTGTCAATCACGAAGGAGCATATGTGTGGAGGGAAATGGGGAGTAGTAGTCATCGGAAGTCTAAACGCAAAAGAAAACTTTCAAATGACCAAGTTGAAGTGTATAGAGAAAGAGATAGAGAATGTCATAGGAAGAGAAGACAAGGTATGTTAAATATTGCTAATGTTACTTCAACTGAAGAGGAAATTGAAATTGAAAATGTGCCACAAGTTATTGAAATTGAAAATGTAATTTTGAAAGTGAAAATATTGAAAATTTTGAAAATGTTGAAAGTGATAATGAAAATGCTCAACATGTGGAAAATTTTGACATAGGAGGTGAAAATGTGGAAAACTTTAACATTGAAGGTTGAATTTCCTCACCAAGTGAACCATATGTAACACCTAATTACTTTAGAAATGAAGACCCTCTCATGAATGAAAGACAAATTCCAAATCCAAGACCTTCATGAACCACAAAATGGTTGTTTGAAATCGATGAGAACATTATTGCGAATCTTGAAGCTAAGAGGTCAACAAGAACTGTTCGGTTGTGGGCTACAAAACTTTTCAACAAAAATTTTAGCAATAAGACATTGACCAAGAAATGACAATTCTTTGTTCAATTGCTAAAGATGATAAAGATGAGACCATTGCTAAACAAATTGAAGATTCATATGAACAAGAAGACGGAGAGAAATTCTATTATTGCAAAAAATCTATTTGACGCTCTCAATTCTATTGGAAAGAATACCAAAGAAAGAGATAAGAGAACCACTCAAAGAGTGATTACAACCTCCTTAGTAAGCCATCAATTGAGGAAGGCTCGTCAAATGAGACAAAATTGTGTTGATTTTAACATAAACCGTAAAACTTTGGATAGAGCACTTGCACGAAGACAAAGACTTGGCGATCTACTTCAACAAGATACATGGGTATTTGGTGGGAGGCTTCCACGTGTTGATAGAAATTTGATAGACAATGTGAAGGAAAAGATTCAACAATTTTGGCACTCTAATTCTAGAGTGTCACCCAATGTAAAGGACATTTTGAAATTAAGAATCGGCAACCGAGACCGCACACCACATCCCAAACATTTCTTGGAATCAAGCCAAACAATGTTGTACAAAAAATTTTGTGAATTACATCCAACTTTGCAAATATCACAAAGGGCCTTTGAATCTTTGAAACCATTTTATTGTGTTCTTCTTTGTGAGATTCTGTGAGAAGCGAGAATCGAGCCAAGATCTGATGTCGGTCGTAGATCACATGCAACTCCTCACACAACAGATGATCGAAGATCAAAATAGCTGAATGAAGATAATTTCAATATGAGAGAGAAATAGAGACAAATTGGAGAATTTGGAGAAGACTCTCACCGAGCTATCACTCCGCTAACTTAACTAGTGAAGGTGAGAGTATAGTGCTTATTATATAGAAAAATATAAGCATATACATCCAAGGGGTGCATTAACTCCTATTCCCCATAAAAAGTGGGAGGTTTTACCTTCTTGGTAAATGCAAAAACATGTGGCATAACCTCCTTACATGAAGACAAAAAAGGAGTTGAGAAAGTTGGCACATAAGGCCAAAAGAGGGTGTGAAACCCAACTACCCCATAACCCACTTAGGAAATGACAAAATAGTGGTTATGAGAGGTGGCACAACAAGCCAAAAGAGGGTGTGTAACTCAACTGCCCATGTGAGGTGGAGAGTTACACATGTAGTTGAATTATTTTGCCATGTGTCCTCATATAAACCACTCCTATTAACCTAAGCAATCTTAAATAATATATGTGTAGGAAAAATAAATACCCCCTAACATAAGGAAAAATAAAAAACCTACACTAACACCCCCCCTTAAGCGTAGCTTAGGTGGGTGAAAATATGGGTCCTGGAAAATGAAACCATGTTAGGTACCCATGTACATAGATAGCCCCCCCAAAAGAAGAAGCCCCCCATAAGAGGAATAGACCCCCCCTAAATAAGGAGAGAAAGAAAGAAAGAAAGAAGGACTAAGAAGTCCCTCCTGAAGTAGACACCTGTCGTATCCCAAGTAGAGATTGTAAATGAAGGAACTTGCTTTCGGTGAAGGGTTTGGTGAAGATGTCCGCAGTTTGCTCCATTGTAGAACAATACTTAAGATCAATGATGCCTTCCTAATTGAGCTCCCGAATATAGTGCATATGTATCTCAATGTGTTTCATCCTCTGGTGATGAACTAGATTTCCTGAGATCTGTATAGCACTCTGATTATCACAAAAGATGATAGTAGGCTTCCTAACTGGAATACCAAACTTAGTGAGAATATTCTGAAGCCAAATAGCCTCAGTGGTGGCATTAACTGCCCCTCGATACTTAGCTTCTATTGATGAAAGAGCAATTGCAGATTGCTTCTTACTCGACCAACAAACTAGACCAGAACCAAGTGAGAAGCAATACCCTGAAGTGGATTTGCGATCCTGAGAATCACCCACCCAATCTGAATCCGTATATCCCACCAAGTCAATATCCATGCCTATTGCATATTGAATTCCATAATTGTGAGTACCCTGAATGTAGTGGAGAATCCGTTTAGCTGCTTTCCAATGCAACTCATGTGGCTCCTGCATAAATCTAGAGACCATGCCCACCACATATGAAATGTCAGGTCTCGTATGAGTCAAGTAGATGAGGCTCCCAACAATCTGTCAATATAAAGTGCTATCAACCAAGGGTGAAGAGCACTTAGCCTCAAGTTTGACCCCAGACAAAAAAGGAGTAGGTGCAGGCTTACAATCAGCCATGCGAAATCTAGAGAGCATATCGAGTGCATACTTGGGTTGTCCAAGGAAGATGCCTGAAGAAGATTGAGTAATCTCAATTCCCAAGAAGTAATGTAGAAGACCCAAGTCTGACATCAGAAATATATCATGTAGAGAAGTTTTCACTACCTTGATGGTGGATGAGTGACTCCTTGTGATCAACAAGTCATCAACATAGAGAACTAGAAATGTGAGAGTATCATCTTGGTGCAGAATGTAGACATTCAGATTAGAATGGCATCGAGTAAAAGCAACTGTCAGAAGGAAGGAGTCCATCTTGGCATACCAAGCTCAAGGAGCTTGTTTGAGGCCATAGAGAGACTTTCGAAGTCAACACGCAAGTGAAGGATCTTGAACAAACCCTTGTGGCTGCTCCATGTAGATTTCCTCCTGAAGGTCACCATGAAGAAATGCACTCTTGACATCCATCTGATGAACTTCCCAATGATGGGTTGCAGCAATAGCAAGGACAAGCTGTATGGAATTCATCTTAGCAACTAGAGCACAATTCTCAGAGTAATCAACCCCTGGAACTTGGGAAAAACCTTTTTCTACCAAGTGAGCCTTATACTTATCAACTGACCCATTTGCTGCAAATTTTGTTTGATAGATCCACTTGAATCGAAGAAGTTTCCTTCCCTTAGGAAGAGGAACTAAATCCCATGTGTGATTCCTTTCCAAGGAATTAAACTCTTCTTGCATTGCAGCATCCTATTCAGGAACTCTTCTTGCATAAAGGTAGCTAAGAGTGAGCACTAGAAGATGTGTATTTTATTGTAATTTTTTATTGATTATTTTTTTTTTATGATTTTTCCAATCGAGCACATCCTGAAAATTAGGTACCTATTTATGCGCAAAGCATAAGTTGCACTAAAAAAATCAAAAATATAAATTTTGTTTTTTTAAACTGTAAAGAATCAAGTGTACTACTATAATATATAATTTTTTTTAAAGTTTGATAAGTATATCAAAAGTTATTAAAAAAATGGTGCACATATGTTTGTGAGAACTATGGAGACACTAGTAAAATAAATTCAATAATAATATGTTATTGTTGTTCAAATTTAAAAAAAATTACATGGTTAGAAAGATTAAAAGATGGGTGAAAATATGGTGGCAATTTTAGAAATACCCACTTGATGAAGTGTAAACCTGATGATGACAAAGTCTAGAAACCAAGTTGATAAAATAAAACACATCAAAAAGAAGGGAAATGGAGGGAAATCAAAGTTCCAAACCATAGCTTTGTCTTCAAGGCCTATTTCCAAGCCTAAATAGTCAAAAGC
>NC_081408.1:521674174-521841674 GCF_030272615.1 Cryptomeria japonica | reverse complement strand
GGACAATGTCCCTATCCCAATAACATTCTTTATGGTAGCCAAAAGATAATCTTCTTCAATCATGAACAATCACCCAAGCTACTCATCAATGCTTTCTTCACAACATGGATAGGTGACTCCAAACCGCTTAATGCTCACCATTCTATACAACTTTCCTTGTTACAACACTAGATCATTAAATCCCTATATTCTCCCAAAAAATACACCCCCAAAAGATTTGATTTGCATGTTCAAAACTAGATCGGAGTGTCTAAATAACCCATCAATTGTCTATAATTTTTTGTCCTTTCCACCAAATAGTTTGGTAGCCATGAGGATACCCAGAGTAGATTTATTCCAAATTTGATTGCTGAAATATCTCAGCTTACCAAAATCATACTAATAGAATCACCATAGAATTTGGCCAAATCTCTTCTCATAATTTACATAGATAAAAGTGAGTTTGTCAAGCCAACCCATCCATTTTTGTCCGATCCGATTTCTACCACCATACCACCTTATCTAGTACTTGACGGAACCAAAGAGATTCCATCAGATCGATCAATTTCAACAACCTTTACCAAATCTAGCCACACAAAGATTATCAACAATCTTATCCCCATTAGCACAAAATCCTAGGTTTTCCATGTAGTCTATGCATGGCCTTATTGGCCTCTCTATATAAATGGGTTATCTTGTAGTCCCTAATATTGCATAACTTAGCGTTGATTATCTTAACCTATCTTAACAACTTCTAATTTGAGACATGCTCCCTTGTAATGTTGTTGATGACAAGAAAAGAGTTTCCTTCTATATCCAAATTACAAATTTCCCTACTTATGCATAAGGCCAATTTTTTATCCAGTGCTTCTAGTTCAGTTGCATTCTTGGTGGCAATTCCAACATATTTGGAATAGGCCCATACATAGTTACCTGTGTTGTCTCTTATTATACAACCACTGCTAGGCTTGCCTGGATTGCCTTTGGAGGCCCCATCAAAACTAATTTTGTATCTATCTGGGTTTCAAATGCTCCGCATAACCAAATACAACTCCGCAAATTCCTAACAAAATCTCCCTAAGGTCAACCCTGTTCTTGCCACTTCAAATTCAACTTTTTATCCCAATTGCATACATATTCATTATTTTTGCATTTGACCTTTTCATTCGCCACTTCACAAATGCTATGTTGTAATTTGACAATTATTTGTTTCATTGTGAAGGCTTTATCATTGAAAACACATATGTTCCTTTCTTTCCAAAGATTTCATAATATCATGAATGGTACAATTAGCCAAATATTGACCCACAAATATCTTTTTACCTTCTTGGGCCAACTAGCCATGAATTTACCAATCATTTGATTCCTAACCATAGACCAGTTTATAGACTCAAAAAACCAATCCCATCATTGTGAGGTATATAGGCACCATAATAACAAATGATGAATTGTTTCTTCATTAGCATAGGGTAATGGACATAGGCTTGGGCTAATGATCCCATACTTTTTGAGTCTCTCACTAGTGAGTACCCTTCTATAAAACAAACAATCCATAAGAAAGTCCCTTCTCTAGGTGCGATGCTCTGATGCCAACATAATCTTGCTGGCCAATGCTTTCATTCAATTTGTCATTTTCAATACATATCCCAGCTTGATATATTATTCTCTAGAATTGGCCACACACCAAAAGATCATATCTTCTTCTTTAGATATCACTATTCTCCTATTCGTAATAATTTTTATCAATTTTTGTTGTACCCAATAAGGATTTTTAATGTTTTCATATTCTCCATCTTGCATGGGACGAACTTCTCTCAATTAATACACAATCTCTTACTTACACACCATTTTTACTCACGGCCTCCTCAATCCACCCTATGTCCTCAAATGCATTAATGATAGAATGTGCTCCATCACAAGAGTTACTCCAAAAAAATCTTTTCTTCCATCCCCAATCTTCCATGAGATTTGCTTCGTGATAACATGACTACACTCCCAAAGGAATTTACACAAATCTAAGCCACCACTACAATTATCCATTATGACCTAATTCTTTCTAGCTCTTCACTATCCAAATACTTCTTCCTTATTATTTTACACCATGGTTTCTTTGAATTTTTGAATATTTTCCAAGCTAACTTCGCCCAAAGGGCCATATTTTGGATTTCCATTTGTCTCAAACTAGCGCCCCCATCCTCTTTTGATTGACATGCCACATCCCAATGTATTAGGGGAGTCATCCTAGTTTCTTTACCTCCTTCCCCTTAAAATATTTTCATGAAACCTTTGAGACCATTTATC
The DNA here is from genome assembly GCF_030272615.1 of Cryptomeria japonica. NCBI lineage: Eukaryota > Viridiplantae > Streptophyta > Pinopsida > Cupressales > Cupressaceae > Cryptomeria > Cryptomeria japonica. Next base: position 521,839,394 of record NC_081408.1, on the reverse strand, counting down.
ACATTTCTTGGTAACTTGAAGCAGGACATTGCATTAATAGGTAGCATAGTTAAAATAGATTTAATCATGATAATTATACTTACCTAAGATAGCCACTTGTTTGACCATGATCTATATATTTGGCATTTCACTTATTGATTAAATCTTTCCAATAGTTTGATTTATAATTACCAATAAACATGGGCATACCCAAGTATTTAGCTAGCAAGCAAGCCATCTTAAAATCCTCACTATTTCTTCAATTTTCTTTTGATTCAACCCTTTTGTGTTAATCAAGAACAAATCCAATTTATCTTTGTTCACACTCTACCCTAAAGCCATAACATAGTTGTTGAAGGTGGCCTTTATGACCTCTTATGTAGTTGTGGTCGCCAACCCAAACAAAATGCTATCATCAGTGAACTACAAATGAGTAACTAGCACCAAGTCGATATTGATCTGAATACCTTTCTAGACATCATCAGCTCTAAGCCTTTGAATGTCCCTACCGAAGGTCTCCTTCATGAGGACAAAAAGAAAAGGCAATATCAAATTGCCCTATCTAATGCTAGTGGTGGCATTAAAGAAGCTAAACAACACACCATTTGCCAAAATTGAAAACTTGACCATAGAAATGCATGTGATAATGAGTTTTACCCACTTTGCATCAAAATCAAACTTCTCAAGAGCAAATATTAAGAATTTCCAACGAACTTTTTCATATGCCTTGGTAATATTTAGCTTGAGGGCTATCCCTTTCATTTATTTGGGATGAGACAAACTGAGTTGTTTCATCAACCATTAAGATGCTATTCACAATCTCCCTACCTAGAAAAAACCCATTTTTCTCTACAAAAATCAACTTGTCCAACAATCTGTTTAACGTGTTGGAAGTTGCTTTGTAGACAATTTTCTACATGTTGTTACAGAGAAATGGGGTGGTAATCACTCAAAGAAGTGGAATCATTTTTATTTGGAATCAATACAATTATAGTATTGTTAATTACCTATATAAAATTTACCATTCTTCCTAACATCCTCAACCAACTTAAGAATATCATTCCCATTAAGCTCCAACAATTTTGAAAAAAATTGGCAGGGAGGCCATCAAGGGGGCGCTTTATTAGGGTGTAGTTGAAAGGTGGCCACCTTAATTTCTTCAAAGGAGAAGGAATCCATAAGAATGCAATTATCATCCTTTCTGATTGATTTTGGTATAATATTTAGGTAATTGATATTAATTGGATACTTCATAGATAGTCTTCCTAAAAGAGACAAAAAGTTATAAATAGCAGCATTCTGAATTTGTCAAATGGGAAAAAACATGGAGTTGTGTCACACTTTGGGCCAATTGAGGGTATTCGGGTCGGACTACCCCCAGGTCGTGTGGTGCTATGTGGCACCTTCATGGTGCCGAAATGGCGCTAGGAGTCCAGGCGGATTGAGTTCGGTCGGACTCAATTTGGCCGAACTCCCTCATTTCAAATTCTTTCATTCAAAAAAAAAATCACCTTTTTTTAATGTTAGAACTAAGGTTAATCTGACCGAACTAGCCTATGTGTCATGTGATGTGGCACAAAAAAGGTGAAAAACTCTATATTTCTAAAACTTTTCACTTCTGCTCAATTTTTCTTCAAGCAGAATATTTTTTTACAAAAATAAAAAAATACTCTTTTGTGTAGTTCAAATTCATGAGTCTAAACATATATTTCTTTTAGTATTTTGATTAATTTTAATATTTTTTATTAATTAAACATTGCCAGTAGCTTTTTAGAGTTAAAAAAGAGGCTGATTAGATATTTAAAAAAATATTAAATGATATTAAAAAAAATTAAAATACTTTTCACTAGATGAGAGAATTTTCTTGAAAAGGGTTTTTTTTCAGGGGGTTAATGATAAATTTAGTAGTCAAAAGGTGACGCCGAATGAAAACTGTCAAACTTAGCTATGTTGAACTTCAAATATTATAACGAGAAAAATATAAATCAAAATTAATTAATTTTTTTTAACACTACAAATATATGTTGTCTATTTGAAACAAAATTTAGAAAAAATAAAGTCTATTTTCATTTTTTTTGGTGACAACGACTAGAACCCTTGATTTTCAGGATTTATCAGCAATGAAAAATCTGTCTTTGAGTTTATAAAAAAAAAATCAAATTTCTTTCAAATTTTTTTAAAAAATAACAAACCTAAATTTCATTAATATTTCTACATTTGATTAGTTTACATCATTTCAAAATTCAATTTAGAAATGTCGCTTTTATGCAGTTGAAGTTAAACAGTTTTAGTTGTGTTGGCTGGTTCCTTTATAAAAGAGTGATACAAGTTTGTGATTTTACCCTATGAAATTTATAAATAATAGATTATATGGGTGTGGTCCTCTTTAATTGGATAGTTGCACTCACCTTCGGCACCTCAATCTATCAAACAACTCTTTTGGTGGTGTCATCATCTCAACTTTGGTGAACTGTAGGTTGCTTAATTTTCTGGACGTTAGTTCAAATAGAATATTTGGTTTAATTTATCCAGAGTTGGGACAATTGTAAAATTATATGTGATCTTCGTTTATATATTAACAATCTCTTTGGAACACTAGCTCCCTGTAGGCAAGCTTGCAAACCTTGAAGTTTTAATACAAAATATATGTAGGCATACAATAGACCTTTTAGGTAAGGTAATATTTTAAAATATTCTTTAATCAACAAGTCAATCTACACCTTATTTAGTAGACCTGAGTGTTTGAGGATAGTTGTTACTATTTGGTTAAGGTTACAAATTTAAAACCCTTTTTTAAGGTTTGAGGAACCTTGGGAAAATCCCTCCCCCATCTGCACTTGGTTGTTTGGGAAAGTATGTAGTGGGATGGTATGGATGCCATGGTATGGTTGGTTGTGAAGGTTTTGGGTCATTTTCAAAACCCAGGAAGGTTTAGGGTCCCTTTTAAAATCCTAATGGTTTATGGGAGCCTTGTTGTTGTGTTCTTCTCTGGTTGCTTTTGGCCTTCCTTCTTTATGCAAGGGTTCAAGGCCCTTTCAAAATCCTGCAAACCTAATAAAAAATAAGTTACTCTACACTATATTTATAAGAGATCCTTGAAATAATATAATATAGAATATTTATATCACACAATACAAGAGATATTTCTAAAGAAATATTTAATTAAAGTTGGAGTTAATTGAGGAGTGATGACATCACTAACTAATAAGACAAAAATGAAAACTTTCATTGAAATTGAATAAATCAAATGATATAGTATTATTTAATTAAATTCAAATAAATACTGACATTATTATTAATTAAACAATAATAAATGGTAAATTAAATGATAGATGGATAAATTTTAAAAATTAAAAGTTAATAACGTGATGAACTAATGTGATTAATGATGTGATAATAATTAGGATTTGCTATAACAATTTTAGTCTCTACAATTTCTTTGTGTAGAAATTTATTGTTAAAGAATTTATTTTTGTTTGTATGCTAATGAGAAGATAAAAGTTTTGTAAAAATGATTTAATATACATTTAGTCATATATCTCACAATTTAATTAGCTTTTATATTTAAATATTTTTTATCCCCATGATTTATTATAATTTTGTCATTTGAAATATTTCTTTGCTAAGGACACCGTAGACATACATCACCTCTAAAATTCCAAATTTCAGAGTGAACTTGAGACAAAAAGGATTTATCAAATAGGAAATTACAATCTTTTGATTTGACACGACCCTAAAAATATCAACTATTTCCTAGTTATATAGTGGTGCAACCCTTCAAACATGTCTGAAATGTTGATGAACCATTTAACACCCACTTCCCACAGTCGAAGAGTTATTAGTCCTTGCCTTTAGGAAGAGACTAATGTTTTCACTCTGCTCGTTCCAATTAATTCAGCTCTCCAAACAATGTTTATCCTATGGTTGTTAATAATTTTGCTATTTAAGTGAATTTCTCGATAATTGTTGCAATTTTATGATTGGCTACATAGCTTTTTCCTAGTGTTTTTTTCTTTTTGATTTAGTGAAAATATTCTACAATTCAAATAGAATCATTTTGTAGTTTCCCTTGCTTGGACGTGTCTACTGCAGAGGTTTCCTTGTGGTATTTTGCAGAGCAGTAAATGTGCCTACTTCAGGTATGGTTTATGTCATGGTTATCAATATTTGGTTTCCTTGTAGCCCATTAAGAATTTTTAATCTCCCCTTTAGAAACAAACTATTATGAGCAGGAGTCTTCAGGCTGAGGAAACTTTTTTCCAGGAAATTTTCAAGACAACAAAGGAGGATGACAAAAATTTTGGTATGGTTCAAACACTGCATGCACCTGAATCTATCTAGGGGAAGAGTGCCAATAGATAACATAGTTCCAATAACCATCATTTTATTGTCATGTTGACCTCCCAATACTCGTCATAGTGAAAACACCATTAATAAATTTGTGCTGGACCAATAGTCGATCATTTTTTGTAATTTTGTGTTCATAATTGGTCCATTTGTGCACCACTATTGGAACATTTCTGCACCACTATTGGGACATTTGTCAACAAGTACTAGAGATTTTGAGTTGACGGTTACTGGAACATCTTTAGTTAGGTATGAGACGACACTTTGAAATGTGTACTTTTTGACCTGTGTGCGCATAACTGATTCCACAACATGCATCGTTTAGAATCTGTGAGTGCGCGAAATTAGATATGATGACTACTAATGCTCTTCCCCTAGATACCAAAAAATTAAAGATTCTTTTATATTTTTGAAACCCCATCTTTCAAAAGCCATTCCTTACCCTTCCTGCCCTTCTTTTTCTAGTTATGCCATTTAATTTTCCTCTCTTTCATCATATACTCTATATGATCCACCCATGTCACCGTTGAATACACAATCACCATATCCTCAACTACACAATGAGAAGGCATCCACCTATACTTTGCACTTCCATTCTCATTCTCCTTCTCAACTGAAACATTTGCCTCTACCCACAGACCTTTAGAGTGCATCTTAACATATTAGAAAGTAAACCTTCAGAGCAAAAGCTAGTGATGAAATTACTCATAGTTGTGCACATATTTGAAATATTGAACCTGATTAAAATGTACAAGGGTACCCAATGATGTTGGAAGTTGAAGTCCAATGGACTCCTTCCTTGGTTGCCGCCAAAACTCTTGGCTATTCATATTCTCTTTGCAAGCTCTGTAAGAGTTGATTGTAATTCATTTCTAAAGGTTAATTGCTAGAGCTAATTGCAGCTGGTATATGTAAACCAGATTGGTGAATAATAGAGTGATTCCCCTGCTTCAAGTGTGGATGTAGGCAATTGCCGAACCACGATAAATCTATGTGTCTCATTGTTTGTGTTGTGTATTGTTAATTCTATTTATCTGTTGTTTTCAATTTGATTTTTCATCCTAACAATTGGTATCAGAGCGAGGTTATATCGTTGTTTAGATTTTGGTGTTTGAATTTTTAGAATCATGAAAGAATCGAAGATAGAGAAGTTCTCCAGTCAGAGCTTTGGGTTATGGAAAGTGCAGATGGAGTCTTTGTTGATAAAGCAAGACCTTTTACTCACACTTGAAGGGAAAGCAAAGAAACCAGATAGGATGGCTAATGAAGATTGGGAAAAATTGGACAAGAAGGCGAGAGTGACAATTTTTCTCTCATTGTCTAATAATGTTCTCTTCAATGTCACAGGTGATGCAACAACAAAATAAGTATGGGATAGACTCTCAACCATGTATGAAATGGCATCGACTGCAAATAAATTTTTTATTATGAAGCGCTTGTACAAACTGAAAATGAAGGAAGGCTGTGCTATGGCAAACCACATCAATGAATTTAATACATTGATTAGTTAAGCAACTTCGGTGGGGATGACACAAGATGATGAAAGCAAGGCTGTTTTTTTATTATGTTCTTTACCAAGCAGTTGGGATGGTGTTGTAATAGCAGTTAGCACATCTATATCCGATAAAAATAAGTTAATTTTTAATGATGTAGCAGGTACTCTTCTCAACGAGGATTTGAGAAAAAAGAATGATCAACCTTCATCCGGTGAAACCTTAACAGTGGTCAGTACCGATAATAGAGGTAGAAGTCATAATAGAGGCAGAAATAATTACCATAGACGTTCAAAATCAACAAAGAGATCGATGTCTAGAAACATAAATGGTGAATATTGGTTTTGTGGCAAAGTTGGTCATGTGAAAAAGGATTGCAGAAATTTCAAAAGAGCACAAGAGAGAGTGCGGGACAGCGAAGCAAATACAGTTTATGATAAAAATGATAGTGTTTTAATCCTTTCAACAATCGACACTACTCCGAATTCATGGGTGCTTGATTCAGGTGCCTCCTATCATGCTACCTCATGTCTTGAAGCATTCATTAACTACCATGAAGGTCATTTTGGCAATGTTTTCTTAGGAGATAACAAAGCTTGTGAAATTATAGGCAAAGGGGATGCATTGCTGCCATTAGAAGGTGGTAAAACATGGCTGCTCAAAGATGTTCGCCATGTCCCAAAATTGAAGCGGAATTTGATATTCTTTGGATAGCTCTTTGGTCAAGGTCTTAATGTTAATTTTCTCCTAGATACATGGAAAGTAACACATGGTACCATGCTGATTGCAAATGGTAACAAAGTGGAAAGCCTATACATATTTAAGACTCATGGTGAAGTGGGAGCTGCAATGGTGATTGAGGATGGCAAAGCGGATCTTTGGCATCAAATACTTGGGGACATTAGCAAGAAAGGTCTCCATGTTATGCATACAAGAAATCAGCTTCCGGGCCTCAATATTGTTGACTTAGCCTTTTGTGAACATTGCCTTTATGGCAAACAAAAGAGAATCAGTTTTTTGAAAGGTGGGCGTGACACAAAGACAACACCGCTAGAGCTTGTATACTCGGATGTTTTTGGACCAATCGAGGTAACCTCCATTGGAGGAGCTAACTATTTTGTAACATTTCTTGATGATTGTACAAGAAAAGTATGGATTTATATGCTTTCTAGGAAATCTAAAGTGTTTTCAAAATTTAAAATTTTCAACGCTTTAGTTGAAAATCAAATTGGGCATAGGATTAAATGCTTACAAATCGATAATGGTGGGAAATCTTGTTCACATGAATTTGATAATTTTTGTGCTGATAATGTGATTAGAAGAATCAAGGTTGTTCCTTCCACTCCTCAAGAAAATGGTGCAGCCGAGAGGATGAATAGAACAATTCTTGAGAAGGCATGATGTATGTTGTCTAATGCAGGTTTAGGCAAAGAATTTTGGGCAGAAGCGTGTAACACAACAATATATTTAATCAACTGAAGTCCATCATCTAAATTGGATTTTGGTATTCCAAAAGATGAATGGCAAGGGAATAGGATTTCATATTTGCATCTTCATGTGTTTGGATGAGAAGCCTTCTCGCATATACCCAAGGAAAAGAAAATGAAATTGGATTCAAAGTTGCTGAAATGTATCTTTGTGGGGTATGGAGAAGAGCAGTTTGGTTTCAGATTGTGGGATTCAGCTCACAAAAGGATTGTTCGCAGTAGAGATGTAGTTTTTCATGAAACCTCCTTTCCCGCACTACAAGATAAAAATAAATCAGAGACAAATTATGTCCCTATGTCTCTATTTCAGAATTTGACTATCGATGCTCTGCCTCCGGTCTCTCATTCAGTGGAAGCTCCTATGACATCTACATCAGTTGAATACAATTCTCAGTCTGTGAATGATGAAGAAAGTGCTGATAATGTTTGGTCTTCATGTAATTTTCAAATTGGAGGTCTGCAGCACAGAGCAAATCCTCCCCAAAAGAACATTGATGTTGCAAGAAATATAGATAATTGTCCTCTCCATGAGCAAATTGACTCACACTATTCCCATTTGGCTGGGTACACTCCAAGGTGGTCTCCAGTGGCACCATACCCTGCAAACTCTGTCTTCCCCTCATGGCATACTGTGCAACCTTCCCACGCAGCATGTCTACTGCACTCCCCACATCTCCTAGCCTGTAGTTCTCCCCGCGAGTTACCGACAGCTTCTGCACCCTCCACGCAAGCTCCTCGCCACCTCTCGCTTGAGTCTTCTATAGTCCCCTCACCTCTCCCGTGGGCTCCTTATAGTCCACTCCATGAGCCTCCTTCGCAGGCTTCCTCCCGTGAGCTCCCTTCCTGTTCTCACGCCACGGGATCTCCATCATCCCATCCCGTGGACTCACCAACACTCATGGGGTCCCAGCCACCACCGTGCATCCAATCTGCCGATGGTGTTGTGGCATTCCCCTCCTGCAGACCGACCTCCCTACACAAATAGTCAATGCAGGTAGAGCACGATGTCTCTGCAGGCCCTCTCTCCCGTGAATTGCCTGCACACAATATGGATAAAAATCCACAAGTTCCTACAGATAGGAAAACAAACAGGGATATTAGTAGAGTCATTTACAGTGGGAGCAATGTAAATGTGCATAAACAAGGAATACATAATGATTCTAATACTCAAACAGAGAGTCAATTGAGGAAATCAACTAGACAGAGGCGACCTCCTACAAAGTTTTCTGATTATGACTTATTGATTTGTGAAGAAGCTAAACCTTCTTTTCTCATCTCTGATCAAACAAAGCTTGGAACATACAAAGAAGCTTGTAAAAATACAGACAGTGATAATTGGGATGCTGCAATGTGTGAAGAAATGGACGCACTAGTGAGAAATCAGACATGGAATTTGGTGTCACTTCCACCGATAGAAAGGCATTAAGAAATAAATGGGTATACAAACTAATGATAGTTCTGATACTAATTGTTAAGTACAGATGCCAAGCTAACAAGATGAGAGGGGGGGTGAATCATACAAACTTAATCTTCAATATATTCAACAGATTCAACCTTGGTAGCTTTAACAGATATATATAACCAAAACTGTAAAACATGCAAACTCATAAACAGATAGCATCACAATACTCATAACACTAGATTTAAAGTGGAAACCCAAATAGGGAAAAACCACTATGGGATTTCAGAACCACTAAGAAATATACTCTTCTAGAGTATGCTCGGTTAAAAGCAAATCCTATTAAAGATTACAAACACATTGCTATAGTGACCCGGTTAAGGGATTTCCCTCAGATCTGTTAGGATCTTCACCTTGTTAGAGGTGACCTTGTTAAAGGGTTTCAAACACTCAATCAGAATGTCACCTTGCTAGAGGATTTACAAATAAGACCGTTAAGTCCACTTAGTTAAGAGATTTTCTGTCACTTACAAATAAATAATAGTAATGAGCATGTCTGCAACTTTGCATCTAAAATGCTAAAGCAGATTCTTATTTTCTCAATACATTCTAGTCATAGGACTTATCTTGTCCCTCTAGTGGGCTCCTTACTCTGTTATTAAAACAGGTCTTCAAGCTTTTGTGCTTGGTAATCACTATGTAGCATCCCTGTGCTTACATTTGCCTGCATACATTGTTTATCAACAGTTCCTTATTTATAAACAATTTGCTAACCGCTTAATCTCTTTGATCACATTTCTCGTGATCAATCATAGCCATCAGATCTTCAAACTTGACCAGGTTCAATGTATCCTTCGATTGGAAATTTTTTTACCTTGCCTTGGAACTTGCATACATTTCCTGGAACTTGTGCTAGCGTATTGTGGTTCAATCGGAGCTATAGATCTTCTTGCCGATCTTCCACTGCAATAGATCCTTAACAAACTTTATACACATTGTATCAATCATTTAATCATAACTAGCTCATCAGCTTCCATCATTAAATAACACAAGTATACATCCAATGCATTTTGTTATTACTCGGTTGCAACTCGGTAAATACTAAACTTCACTCAGTAGACATTCCACCTTCATTAACCGATAGCGATAACCTTAGGGTTTACCGACTAGGTTCCTTTCTCGGTAACATAGTATAGTATTAACCTTACAAACAATAGCATATGTAGAATATCAAAACAATCTAAATAACATGATCTCATCATTGTCTAACTTGGTAATAGTTGCCCATTGAATAACTTATTCCTCCCCTTATTCATCACATTCTTTTTGTGTCTTTTACCGACATCTTAATTCTCTTCAAAACATACTTCTTAAGATATGGCAACATCATACTAAATCAAAAAATGAATTTCTTGACATCAATGACAAAATAATATTGTGAAGAAAGTAAACATCCTTAATCAATTATATCCATAATTATCAACAACCTTCTCAATATCCTACTTGAAATGCCAACAATCTCCCCCTTTGGCATTGATGGCAAAACCAATTGATTTGACCTAAAAGATTCAAATTCAGATTGTTGTGATTGTGATTGCTCAGATTGCTGAAATGCTCTCCCCCTGTCATTAGTCTTCTCCCCCATACATTAGCCTTCTCCCCCTTTGACAACAATGCCAAAAGAAAACTAATACATAAGTTCTTCCTGTGTGAAGTAATTCCTTTGTTGTTTGGTATCAACTCAGTCTCGGTTAGAGCATTTTATCTTCAATTCCTATTCCCTGTTTTTTTTTCCTGCACATCTTTAGAAAACCTCCTAAAGTGTGTAAATCAGCATCAACTCTGAAAAGATATTCTTTAGAGTCATTGAATTGATGCTTTTACCAAACTCGGTCAGTGAGTAGAAGATAGGGGTAGGACCCCTTACTTACTTCTGAGATACTCAAAAGTGTCCCTTGGCAGTGGCTTGGTGAAGATATCTGCTATTTGTTCCTTTGAACTAACATACTCCAACACCACTTTCTTTTCTTGAACTTCTTCTCTAAGATAATGATATTCGATAGAGATGTGCTTTGTCTTAGAGTGCATAATAGGATTCTTTGAAATGTTAATGGCACTAGTATTATCACAAAATATAGTTACTGGCTCGGTAACTTTCTCATTTATGCCTTCCAACAGTTGTTTGATCCATGCTATATTGGTACAATTCAATGTTGTAGCAACATATTCAGCTTCTACTATTGAATTTGAAATACATCCTTGTTTCTTGCTAAGCCAACTCACTAGTCTTTCTCCTAAAAAGAAAGTTCCACCACTTGTACTTTTCCTATCATCTATGTTGCTTGCCCAATCAACATAAGTATAAACTTTTAAATCAAAGTCATTTCTTTTCTGATATACTAAGGCATAATCCTCAGTGCCTTTCAAGTATCTAAAAATTCTCTTGATTGTTGTCATGTGTGTTTCCTTGGGATTTGCAAAAAATCTTGCAACTATACTTACTACATGTGCTATGTCTAGCCTGCCGTGAACAACATATTGCAACCTTCCAATCATAGATTGGTAAAGTGTCTCATCAACAGATGTAGATTCATCATTCTTTGATAGTTTACAATTAGTAGTCATAGGAGTACTTACTGGTTTTGAATCCTCCATTCCAAATTTCTTCAAGATTTCCTTTATATACTTGGATTGAGTAGTGAAAATCTCATCTTTCATTTGTAGTATCTATAGACCTATAAAATACTTTATCTCACTGATTAATGACATCTCAAATTCTTTGCTCATTTCATTTCCAAAGTTCTTGCATAAAGAGTCATTTCCACAAAAGATAATATTATCAACAAATAAGGTTGAGATCAGTATTCCATTTTCATCATTCTTCATGTACATATTGTTGTTTTCACTTGTCCTTGTAAAACCAATCTTAATTAGATAAGAGTGCAATATTTCATACCATGCTCTAGGTGCTTGTTTCAGACCATACAAAGCTTTGTTCAATTTACATACCTGATCTTTATTCTCTCCTTCAACAAATCCTTCAGGTTGTTCAATAAAAACTTCTTCTTCTAATATACCATTCAAAAATGCAGATTTGACATCAATTTGATATACTTTGAAATTCTTGTAAGCAGCATATGCCAACAATGTTCTTACTCCTTCAAGTCTTGCCACAAGTGAAAAAGTCTCACCATAATCAATTCCCTCTTCTTGAGCATAACCTTTGCAAACTAGTCTTGCTTTATTTTGAATGACCTCACCTTTTTCTTTCAGTTTGTTTCTGAAAATCCACTTTGTATCGATTACATTTTTGTCCTTCGGTCTTGGGACCAGTGTCCATGTGTCATTCTTCTTAATTTGATCAATCTCTTCTGTCATAGCATTTATCCAATCTTCACTGTTAAATGCCTCTTTCACTATCCTTGGTTCAAATTCAGATATTAGACATGTCTTCTATCTCAGTTTGTTCCTTGTCATCACTGGATCATCCTTATCTCCTATAATTTGACTTGATGCATGATTCCTTTTGACATACTTGGCTAATATAGGCTCGGTAGGTTCTGTATGATCTTCTTCATCACTCAGTAACTAGATATTCTCTTCATTTCCTTCAGCAATTTTCTCGGTAGGACTTCTTGGTTGAACATATACAAATCCTTCATAATCTTCTAGTTTTTTGGAGTTTCCTTCATCATTTCTTTCTGCAAATTCATCAATTTTCACATTTGCACTTTCTACTATTTTGTTAGATGATTTGATCAGACATTTAAATGCTTTGTTTCTAGAAGAATAACCAAGAAATGTTCCTTCTTCCCTTTTCTGATCAAACTTACCATTTATGTCATCTTTGTGAACATAACATCTACTTCCAAAGATTTTAAAATAACTTACATTAGGTTTCTTGTCATACCAAATTTCATATGGTGTCTTCAAGGTTCCTTTCTTTAGTTGTACTCGGTTCACGGTGTAAACTGCAGTGCTGATTGCTTCTCTCCAAAATGTTTGAGGTACCTTCTTTTCTATCATCAAGGTTCTTGCACAATCTACAATTGATTTGTTTCTTCTCTTGACTATCCCATTTTTTTGGGGTGTTCTCGGTGTAGATACTTGCTTCTTTATACCATGATCATTGCAGTATAAGTTAAATTCATCAGAAGTGAACTCACCTCCTCTATCAGATCTAAGACATTTCAGTTGTCTTCCTGTTTCATTTTCAACTCTTTCCTTGTACCATTTGAACATTTGAAAAGCTTTTGATTTTTCTTTTAAAAACATTACAGACATCATTCTTCAGTAATCATCCACAAATAATATGAAATACTTATCACCATAATAACTCTGAACTTTCATAGGACCACAAAGATCGGTATGCACAAGATTTAAGATTCCCTTAGAGGTGTAGGACTTACTTGTAAAGCTTGATCTTGTCATCTTACCCATCTGGCATCCTCGGTATATAGCATTCTCAGGTTTCTCAAGACTTGGTAGACCTTTTACTCGGCGCTTCTTACTTATTTTGATCAGATTATTAAAATTTACATGACAAAACCTTTTATGCCATAACCAGGTATCATCTATCTTTGCATATAGACACTTATTCCGAGTTGAGTCAAGGTGAAATGTGTTACCTTTTGTTTGTGTCCCGATAGCTACTAACTTTCCATGCTTGTCATGAACTTTGACAATTCCTTTCTGAAACTCTATTCGGTATCCTGTATTGTTTAGTTGTGCTACACTCAACAAATTGTATTTCAAACCTTCAAACCAATAAACATCATTACATTTAGCATTGTCAAGAAGTGTTATAGATCCTTTACCTCTCACTGGACATGGTGCATCATTACCAAATATTACATAACCTCCATCATAATCTTCTAACATGCCAAACTTGTGTTTATCACCTGTCATGTGATGCGAGCATCCACTATGTATGATCCAAGAATCATTAGTATTTATGTGAGATATTAAAGCTTTTTCTTCATACCTTTCTTCATCTGATCCATCTTTGATAGCCACATAAACAACTTCCTCTATATCAGTTTCATCTGATTTATCATCATTAGATTCCTCATCAGCTATTAGACATGTCTTTTTATCTCTTCTTCTGAAGTCTCAGTGTCCTCTGTAATGATTATCTTTCTGTCTATCATCTCGGTAATCTCTCTTGTCACTGGATTCTTTGTCAGGACAATTACAAGCCATATGTCCTATTCTATCATAGTTAAAACATTTCAAAGGCAACTTTCCTTTGTACTTACATATTCCTCTCGGTAGCCTTCTGGCTAATAGTGCTTCAAACTCTTCTTGCTTTTTGATTTCTTCATAAAGTTTATGTACCTCCTCCATGTTTTTGCGAAATCTTTCACTTGCTCCACTATGATTCCCTTCAGAGTACTTATACTTTCTATCACTGTAATCATCAAATTCATCAAGATGAGAAGAACTAAATGCAGACTCAATTTTATTTACCGAAGACCCACTGTTATCAAAGTTACTTAACTCAAATGTATGTAGCTTACCAATAGTAGCATCCAAAGAAACTAGCATATTGGGTACAAACCTCAATTCATTGATTGCAGAGACTCAGATTGCATAAGCTGGTAGAAGGGTTCTTAACAACTTGTTATATCCTTTTCTTCAATAGTTCCACCTGCTCCTTTGATTTGATTGACAATTTCCTTTAACCTTGTACTGTACTGAGTTATGTTCTCACCTTCATTCATTCTCATAGATTCAAGTTATTCTCTTAGACTGTCCACTTTTTCTCTTTGAACATGTTCATCATCACCATACACAGATATGAGCTTGTCCCACATTGCCTTTGCATCATTGCAGCCTTCTTGATCATTAAACTCTAAGTCGGTCAATGCAGATGTTATTTCAATCATTGCTTGAATATGTTATTGCTTTGCCTTTATCTCTTCTATTGTCAATGGATAGGTGCTAGGTGTAATGAAATCATTCTCTAGATAATATACAACATATTCTCCAATTCCTGATAGGTGCAGCTTCATCCTTTTCAGCCATGTAGAGAAACTTGACTTGTTCAGCTTCGATGCATCCCTCTTATACATCTTTGGATCTTTTCCTCAAGTACCTTTAAAATTTTCTTCCGAAGTCCAAAGCTCTGATACCAATTGATAGTTCTGATACTAATTGTTAAGTATAGATGCCAAGCTAACAAGATGAGAGGGGGGGGTGAATCATACAAACTTAATCTTTAATATATTCAACAGATTCAACCTCGGAAGCTTTAACAAATATATGTAACCAAAACTGTAAAACATGCAAACTCATAAACAGATAGCATCACAACACTCATAACACCAGATTTAACGTGGAAACGCAAATAGGGAAAAACCACTGTGGGATTTTGGACCCACTAAGAAATATACTCTTCTAGAGTATGCTCGGTTAAAAGCAAGTCCTGTTAAAGATTACAAACACATTGCTAGATGTGACCCGGTTAAGGGATTTCCCTCAGATCTGTTAGGATCTTCACCTTGTTAGAAGTGACCTTGTTAAAGGGTTTCAAACACTCAATCAAAATGTCACCTTGCTAGAGGATTTACAAATAAGACTATTAAGTCCACTTGGTTAAGAGATTTTCTGTCACTTACAAATAAATAACAGTAATGAGTATGTCTATAACTTTGCATCTAAAATGCTAAAGTAGATTCTTATTTGCTCAATACAATCTAGTCCTATGACTTATCTTGTCCCTTTGTTGGGCTCCTTACTCTGTTATTCAAACAGGTCTTCAAGATTTTTTGCTTGGTAATCACTATGTAGCATCCTTGTGCTTACATTTGCCCACATACATTGTTTATCAATAGTTCCTTATTTATAAATAATTTGCTAACCGCTTAATCTCTTTGATCACATTTCTTATGATCAATCATAGCCATCAGATCTTCAAACTTGACTAGGTTCAATGTATCATTCGATCGGAAAACGTTTTACCTTTCCTTGGAACTTGCATACATTTCTTGGAACTTGTGCTAGGGTATTGCGGTTCAATCTGAGCTGCAGATCTTCTTGCCGATCTTCCATTGCCATAGATCCTTAACAAACTTTATACATGTTGTATCAATCATTTAATCATAACCAGCTCATCAACTTCCATCATTAAATAACACATGTATACATCCAATGCATTCTGTTATAGTTGGTTGCAACTCGGTAAATACTAAACTTCACTCGGTAGACATTCCGCCTTCATTAACCGATAGCGATAACTTTAGGGTTTACCGACTAGGTTCCTTGCTCGGTAACATAGTATAGTATTAACCTTACAAACAATAGCATATGTAGGATATCAAAACAATCTAAACAACATGATCTCATCATTCTCTAACTTGGTAATAGTTGCCCATTGAATAACTTATTCCTCCCCTTATTCATCACATTCTTTCTATGTCTTTTACCGACGTCTTAATTCTCTTCAAAGCATACTTCTTAAGATATGGCAACATCATACTAAATCAAAAAATCAATTTCTTGACATCAATGACAGAATAATATTGTGAAGATAGTAAACATCCTTAATCAGTTATATCCATAATTATCAACAACCTTCTCAATATCCTAATTGAAATGCCAACAACTAAAAGATGAAGCTGATGGTCATAAAATATTTCTAGCAAGAATGGTTGTAAAGGGATATGCTCAGCAGCAAGATCTCAACTTCAAAGAAATGTTCTCGCCAGTAGTTAAAATGACTACCATCTGAGCAGTATTGGGCTTAGTTGCAGCCTAGGATTTTGAGCTTGAACAGTTAGATGTAAAGACAACTTTTCTCCATAGCGACCTTGATGAGGAACTATTTATGCATCAGGTGGAAGGGTTCATTAAAAAGGGGTAGGAACACCTTTATTGCAGATTGAAACACAGTTTGTATGGGCTTAAGTAAGCCCCCCAATAGTGGTATCTTAAATTTGACAAGTTCATGATTGATCACAAGTTTACTCACAGCGAGTCTGATCGTTGTATCTATTACAAGAAGCTTCCTAATGGCGAATTTTTCATCCTTCTCCATTATGTGGATGATATGCTATTGGCCAGAACAAGCATGAGGATTGTGAGTGAACTTAAGACTCATTTAGAAAAGGAATTTGCCATGAAAGATTTAGGGGCAGCAAAGAAGATCCTAGGAATGACTATTTTTCGGGATAGAAAAAAGAGAGAACTCAAACTATCTCAGCAAGACTACATTAAAAAATTCTTGGATAGATTTGGTATGGCAGATTCTGTACCCTTAGCTTCTCATTTTCAATTGTCTTCTCAATTGTGTCCTAAAACACAAGAAGATAAGGAGTTTATGGATAAAATTCCATACAAATTTTCTATTGGAAGTCTCATGTATGCTATGGTATCTACTCGACCAGATATTGCTCATGTTGTGGGTTTGGTGAGAAAATTTATGGCTAATCTTAGCAAATCACATTGGGAGGTGGTTAATTATATCTTGAGGTATCTCAAAGGTAATTCTGATTTTTGTTTATGGTTTGGAAAGGACAAGGCAATTTTGCAAGGGTTTACCGATTTTGATTTTGGCAGTGACTTAGACAAAAGAAAGTCTACTTCTGGTTATGCTTTCACATTTGTCAGGGCAGTGATTAGTTGGGCTTCAAAATTGCAACACACAGTTGCTCAATCAACCGCAAAAGCAGAAGACATAGCTCTTTCTGAGGGAGCAAAAGAGATGGTATGGTTGCAACTCCTGTTCAGCGAGTTGGGTTTGAAGCAATCAAATTTTGCTTTGTTTTGTGATAACAACAGTGCAATTTTTATGACTAGACAGTAGACATCTCAGCCGCAGTCAAAACATGTTGATGTTCGCAGTCATTATGTCTGACATATGGTTGAAGAAGGCAAGTTTCATGTAGATAAGATTCATATCGACTTGAATCTAGCTGATGTGCTCACTAAAGTGGTTAAGTGGGAAAAGTTCGATTTCTGCCTAGCTTCTCTCGACCTTTCCAATAACTGATAGCAGAACTGAGTGGGGGAATCTACTTGTTGCAGCAGTTCGTTGGCCTTCAGTGGGAGATTGTTGGAAGTTGAAGTCCAACGGACTCCTTCCTTGGTTGCTGCCAAAACTCTTGGCTATTCATATTCTCTTTGCAAGATCTTTAAGAGCTGATTGTAATTCATTTCTAAAGGTTAATTGCTGGAGCTGATTGCAGCTATGTATATGTAAACCAGATTGGTAAATAATAGAGTGATTCCCCTGCTTCAGGTGTGGATGTAGGCAATTGCCGAACCACGATAAATCTGTGTGTCTCATTCTTTGTGTTGTGTGTTGTTAATTCTATTTATCTGCTATTTTCAATTCGATTTTTCATCCTAACAAATGATTAATGAAACAAATACCTTAGACCCACAGTCTTACTAGATGTAATGCACCATTCCTTGTTCCACCCATGCTACTAGATATTATTTTTACCCTGCCTCCCTCAGAGACAGTACATGAGAACATTTACTTCCACCAATTTTAGGCTCCACATATCAACCAATGCAAATTATTTAGTGTAAATGCTTGTAGTGATATGCACGATTATTACAACCAATGCCCATTATCCTAGAACCCAAATTGCGTGGGGCATAAGCAAGATTTGAGAAATGGCACAACAGTAGGATCCATGCTCATTGTGGCAAGAACAACAAATAATTCGTAGTGGCATTACAGATTTTCAACCCAGCATCGAGCTCCAAAGTTCGCTCCAGTATTTAGCAGGGCACAAAAATAGTTTGTATGCACATTCAAAATTACTTGTGCGGAAGGCTTTTTCATGCCATAAATTTGATTATTCTTTTTTGTTTTAAAGCATATTTTACCTTTATTCAACTTTGCATAAAATCTTTTTCTCGAAGCTCATGCCCATATAAATACCAAAATAAAATTAATATTTTTGTGGAACCAGAAATAAATTTGAGGGACTAACTACCATGTGCATTTGTCTTATCATCCTTGTATAATAATTTTTTTTGTATTGGTGTTAATTTTCTTTCCCCTTGTTTTAAATCTATGTATTCTTTGAAAGGTACTTTCTGTTCGTAACTTCGTAGTGATCAGATGCTTTACCAAGTGTTTGTGTTCTAGCATTCTTGTCATAAACTTTAGTATTTGCTCGTTCAAGCGTATTTACAATTATCCAATGTGTTATAAATTGACAACTTGTTTTGGACATTTGTAAACTAAAATAGTCGAGCTTTTTGTATGATCCATCCCATCTGAAGCCTTCGAATTTATAAATGATAGGAATGATGTTTCAAAATATATAACTCATTTATCACAACCTAGACCTCATTTGTTCACACAGATACATATAGAATGATACATAATATATGTACAGAGGCATGTTGAATCAATGCATAAAATAGGCTTCATTTATATATACATACATGTAGAATCATACAAGTTATCAACACTGAAGTGAAGTACTGAATAAATTTTAAACCTCGAATGAGATTGAAAAGAAATGTTCATAATGAAAGCCTATTGCAATGCACCATTCCTTGTTCCACCAATTCCATTGGATACTATTTTTGTCATGGCTGCCTTGGAGACTATACATGAGAACGTTTCACTCCACTATTTTTGGGATCCACATGTGATACAAATGCAAATCATTAGTGCCAATACTTTTAGTGATTAATTAAAGAAGACAATGAGTTCTATTTATTATAGGAAATTAATTTCCACATCCATGAATGTTTCAACAAGATTAGAGCTGGATGAATTACTATTGTTTATAATTCATTCAAATCAAATAAGCATGATAGGAATAAAATTTAGCCTAGATAATATTTTTGAAATTGAAAGGCATGGATGGAAGTAAATTGAAGTTTTTCATTTATTATGCACTCAGACGAACTATCCCTTAAGGTATTGTTGTCATTTTTCTTTTGTATAATTCTATGTCTTCATTATTTTAAACATTAGGGTGTCATTTCTTTTTTCTATGTTCTTATTTTGAATGGAAATATTGATGTCAATAGACTCATGTGTTCTTTGAGAAATATCTTTAAAATAAAGAACAATCCATGCCCAATCGATTTGATTCCTCTGTATTTTGAACTTCTCTTTCTAGCAATAGAAGGTCCCCTAAGTTAGCAGTTAAAAGGGTTATAGAAAAGACTGATTATCTTGGATGTCCGATTTGTCAACTCCACAAACAAAGTAGTAGTGGAAATCTAGAGGCCAACAAAGCCTAGGATTTTTTTTTCTATTAAACATATTGCCTCACGGGAGGCTTTGATAAGCTAAGAATCAAATAGTCATCAAGTCTTATTTACCCATTGCTCTATACAATCAGTTATGATTATTAGTATTGGCCATGTATATCAAAAAATTCAAACAAAACTAGTTCAATGTATACTTTGGAAGGTCCTGAAGCATCATTGCTTCAATTTTGTGCAATGGAATTTATTAAGGTGGCAAAATTGGGTATTGTATTTGCACTACTTTTGATTAATAAAACTATTGTTGTCCCTGAATTTAATCTTATAGAGAATTTGCCAAACCAAAGAGAAGTTTCCCTTCAAGTAGTATGGTCAGTACATTACCATTGATGAAGAGAATGGTAGAGCATTGTACTAGATTACTTTGCAAAGGACCAGAGTAATGCTACATCTAGGCCCTTGGCATTGTGACTCGATGGAGGTAAACAACACATTCCATCTTTAGTTCTTCAAAAAAAAAATTGATCTTCAATTTTCTTATCATAATATCTTCCAATTTACTATAAGGGACACAACACTTAACATTTTTATAATTAAATATATCTCATCTTTGATCAATCATTGCAAATTCAATGACAAAGTCTTGGAAAAAATAAGTTCTCTTGGAATATACGTACATAGTGGAAAGGTTCTTGTGTGTATGTTTAATCACTCAAATTATCTACTCCTCAATGATATGTCAAATTTGTTTATGGAAGTGACAAACATTCTTTATGTAGAGAGTCCAATTGGAGTGGAATTTTCTTATTCAAATACAACTTGAGATTATTTGTTTTTTATTAAGGTAAAAATAGGTTTTGAGGGGACCCAAAACCCCTTACAATAGGTTTGAAGGGACTCGTAACCCTTGGATTTTACAAGGATCCGGAACCCACAAAACAACACTACCAAATGATACAACATAGGAAATCAGCAACCCAATCTCAACCTAATCACCATAGATAAAATATTGAAGAGTTATTTGAAAAGAAAAGCAGGCCAAAGCCCTACTTACAGAATACCAAAAGATGACTAAACAAGAAAGTCGAAGTGTTTTATCAATGGTCTCTTAACCTTTAATAAATACCAAGGGTTTTTTCAAGTACCAATAGCCTAAATCCTAGCAAACAAGGATACCAATCCCATAAAAACCAGATCAAAGAAGAGAAGCATTACAAAATAATCTAGAACTAGAGGGTTTTGAAAGGCTCCTGAAAACTTCAAGCTGGGTTTTTAAATGGCTCCCAAAACCGTCAGGTTGAAACCAACAAAGATAATCCATCTGAAAGTCAGCACCCTTCTAGCATCTCTCCTCTCCACCTCAATAGGAACTGAAAAGACACAGACCACCATCTAAAAAAGCCAGACTCTATTCAAGCACAAAAAATCCAACGGAAAAGGGGCAATACCGAACTGATAAGCAGGACTAATGGGTTTTAGAAAGGCTCCCAAAACCTTAAACGGGAGAAGAGGCAAAAATCATTCAAGCTCCAAATAATCAGGCACCACCAAAGTCTCCACCTCCATAGGAGACAAATGACATAAACCCAACAACCTAGAGATGATAACATTTAGACGATCAGCCTCAACAAATAGGGTAAAAGAGACCCTCAAAAAATTCCATCCAACTTCATCCAGCCAACCACTCATCCCTTCAATAGAACCTCTATAGAATAGGCTGAGAATAAAAGAAAGATGGAAGTCATAACCATAACATTGATCCTCTTGAGAAAAATAGGAACAGTGAAGCACGCAGTCCATACCCCTGCAAAAGAGAAGCATGGACAACAACCCTCAAAAGGATACCCAAAAACACAAACAAATAGGGCCAAGAAAACCCCCATCACAAAAAACAGGGGCCTCTAAATGAAAAGATCTTGAGTCAAAATCTCCTGCAATGTCGAAGCCCTTTCCTTCAGCGGTGAGAGAAAAGCCCACAAGTTAAAGGGAAAGCCAGAAGATTGAAACACCAGTTGGAACTTCAAAGAAATCTGCATCTCTATCTCCATTCAGATCTCAAACTCCCACAATGCGCACACAATGCACACACACAAGATCAATGCAGAACCACAGTTAGCAGAGTAAGATTGGTCTGGAAACCCATCCCGGTCCACACCCGACAGGACAAAAAGAGTAGAGAGGAATATGAGAAAACCCACAGTACCATCGCTGCTCCATCTCAGAACTCTTGAAAAGCCATGAGCCAAAGCGAAACACATAGAGATGGCCAAAGAGACGAGATCCGAACATAGCATATGGGCATGCTTCAAAGAGAAAGCACTTCCCACAAACCAAAGAACTGAGGGAGTACAAGCCACTCCCACCTTAGTCTCCAATCTGTCATCCTCCTCTTCATCCACCTCCTCTACATCTTCTTCCATTGTAGAAGCCCTAAACGCTGAACCACGGCCGATCTCGCTCCCGCTCATGTCAAAAATTAATTAAGGACGAATGTTAGCTCCCACTCATTTCAAAGATTATCATTTGTTTGATTGCACGCTGACTGGTAAATCATCTCTCACTTGTTTAAATTCATGGCAACGTTTGTATTTTTTCAGCAATGTTGTATAGTGACTTTCAAAACTTTTGTAATCAAATCTCATAGAATATCCTTATTGGTATCAATGTTAATATACTTGGAAAGGAAAAATTAAATTAACGGCCAAAACTGCATATAGAATTTTAGGAAGCAATAATTGTCAGTGAAATTCGCTATAAATTTTACTTCATTTCTATTAAGTGGAGCTACATTTAAATTTATAGTACAATTTTATGAATTGCAAATAAATAGAAAATATGATTTGATAATGTTCTTTGCTAATATGTCATTTTTTACTTGCAGATTTGCAATGCAATGGCCATCTCTGACCTCTTTAAATTCATGGCAACGTTTGTATGCTTTTGAGCAATGTTGTATAGTGAGTTTCAAAAATTTGGTAATCAAATGTCTTAGAATATCCTTATTCGTATCAATGTTGATGTACTTGGAAAGGAAAAAATTAAATCAACAGCCAAAACTGCATATAGAATTTCAGGAAGAAATAGTTGACAATGAAATTCGTTATAACTGCTGCTTCATTTCTGTTAAGTAGTGTTGCATTTAAATTTATAGTACAATTTTTTTCATTGCAAACAAATAGAAAATATGATTTGACATTTTTCTTTGCTAATAAGTCATTTTTTACTTGCAGATTTGCAATGCAATGTCTGGCCATAGGTTATATACTTTTGAAGGCCATGAAAAATTAGTGTACTCGATATGATTAAAGAAACGAAAGTTAAAGCATTTTGATAATGTTTTGTCTTGAGTGGATTATTCTTTTCTTCTTAATGAAAGGATTTATCGGATAACACTTTCCTTTGGTGTGCATTTGTATGCAGAAATCGCACTTGACATAGCAATTACCAGGAAACTACTTAATTGTGCACCATTCTTAAATCTTGTATTGTCTCCACAATGGTTAAGCCATGGCTTCTAGATCAATTTCTTTTTGGCTAAACTGTTACTAATATACGACTTGTAATTATTACTAGCAAAAAAGATTTTGCAATGTAGAGTATGATGAGCTTAGTTGTTCAAGCTTGTCCATTTTGATTACTCGATTTAAGCAACATTTATATGCAGATTAGTCGGATATAAGTAGTTGTTTAGTTGTTGAACATAGTCAATTTTCTTCTCAAACTTGGCAATGGCTTATATATAGAGCAGGTTTATGTAAATAGCTACCAAATTAAGTCCAATATTCCATGTACTTAAGCTATTCTAGAAATTCCTGATTGAAATAAATTCAAGTGAGAACTTTATTTTAGCATTTGTAAGGTATGGATCAACTAAGATATATTGATGCAATGAATCTGATATTTTACTCTACTTAAACTTACCTTGTTTCTTTTTGCTTATCTTCAGTATCACAGTTTCGGTCTAGTTCAATACAAAATGTTTTTAGCTTTCATCATATTATTTACTTTCTAGATTTCATAATCTTATTAATAAGAGATTCTATTTATTTAACCACAACATTGTATGGGCTTCTAAAAGTCAAATAAATTTAATCATTCATTCAACTTTTTAGCAGCAATTGATTTTTTATTTTTTATTTTTAAATTTCAATTTTGCACTATATATGCCAAACATATCCTTATACCCCTCCGTATATACGAAAAAAATATACTCGTGAAAGCGTCGTAGGATTTTCTATTTCTACCAAGATTTCTCTTTGAAAATATCATTTACAACAAAACTGAAATCTAATGTCATTTAAAGTTGTCTCGGCTTTCGAACATGTTACTGCAAACTTTCTTCCCAAACAAATCTTCTTCTTTTCATGTTTATGTTAAAGCTAGTTTGAAATTAAAAGAGAATTGATTTCAATATTGATGATGTTTTTGCACTTAGGATCACACTCCCAACAACAACTAGCATTTACAAATCTCAATTTTTTTTTTATAAATGGAAGGGACTCCATCTGCATTGCAGCTCTTGTTATGTTTGAGCCTTCTGCCAGTCTCTGTGTTTTTTCTATGGAGTAGCTTTGCTGATTAATAGCCCTCTTGTCTTTCACAAGAAAGCGATATTCTTTTATAACTAAAAGAATCTCTGCAGGGTGGTGGAGGTACAGATTTTCTGCCAGACTGGTCCAACGCCTCAACTTCATCTGATTTTTGTAAATGGTAAGGTGTCAAGTGCACCTCAACATCAACATCACGTAACGTTATTTCACTTGCTCTTCCCAGCCGAAATTATCCGGCCATCTTTCTTCTATGACTGGGAAGCACAGCCGGTTGGAGGAGCTCGACCTTTCCGGCAACAAACTATATGGACATGTTCCTCCTGAATTGGGTACCTGCACCAGTCTTCAGCACCTCAATCTCTCAAATAACTTTTTCACTGGTTTTATTCCGTCGACTCTAGTCAATTGCAGCCTGCTTACTTTCCTTGATCTGAGTTCAAATCTGGTTTCATTCTTCCGGAGCTGGGGAAGTTGTCAAATCTGTCAGAGCTTTATTTATATCAAAACAATCTCACTGGACTAGTGCCTGCCTCTCTTGGTATGCTATCGAATCTTCAAGTTTTAAGAGTAGTCTTTAACAACTTTACCAGTTCCTTACCACCCGAAATTGGCAATTGCACAAAGCTTACGTCTATAGGCTTTACCTCCTGCAATCTGAAAGGCACAATCCCATGGGAAACTGGCAAATTGCAAAGGCTGGCAGTGCTATATCTCTTTGATAAACAGTTGAATGGTTTTATCCCTTCAACCATAAGGAATTGCAAGCCCCGCAAGAGTTTGGTATTTATAAAAACAACTTTCGAAGTCCCACTCCGAGGGAGTTTAGCCTTCTCCGGCGCCTCCAATTTCTGTGGGTGTACGAGAATCTTCTTTTAGGGGATTTTCCTGCCGAATTCGGCAACATGTCAATGCTGCAAGAGATAGACGTATCTGTCAACAATCTCATTGGAAGATTTCCAGAGGAAATCGGTACATTGAAAAGCTTGACCTTTATAGACGCTGCCCATAATAATTTTTCGGGCACGGTTCCTGCATCCTTGGGAAATCTTTCAAGTTTACAAACTTGAGATATGAGTGATAACCAATTAAATGGGGAATATCCTCCTGGCATATGTAGGGCTAATCAACTGAGGTATTTTATTCTTTCTGACAATTTTCTGGTAGGAAATATCTCCGTTCTTTTGAAGGATTGTGTTTCACTGACAAGGGTTCGACTACAAAATAACCACTCCAAGGGCCACATTCCTTCATATATCTCAAAATTGTCTGGTCTGGCTTTCCTCGAGTTATTCTTCAACAACATTAGCGGAGGAATACCTGCTGAGGTAGGCCAACTGAAGAACCTCACTAATCTCCTCCTTGGTGGGAATTACCTAAGTGGAGCTAAGTGAAGCTATGATGCAGTACAAAAATACAACTCTTGCCTACAACTTCAGACACTCCCAAGCACACGAAAGGAACAATAAAAAAACAATTTATTTCATAAATCAGATACATTCAAAAGCCAACATCTTAATTAATATATTCAAATCTTCATCTCTAAGAACACAGATTACATAACTAATATCAAATAAACCTATTAACATGAGGCTACACTATGGCCCCAATTCTCTCCTTTATATGCAATCTTCTTTGTCTTCTTGTTTTTTTACACAATGGGATTTTCACATTACCTCGACAAACAGCCACACACAATTAAACTATGCTAGCTTCTTACCCCTCACTATCTCCCTCTTAACCTCCCAAACTTCTTCTCTCCTCTCATTATTCTCCATGAAGCCCCTCTCATTCCCCTCCTTGAAACATTATATCCACATCTCTCTCTATAGCCACACAAATTTCCCCTTATACTTAGGGTTGTTGCCTAGTCTCCCCTCCCCCCCATTCAGCTCCCTTCTTTTTCCTTTAATAAATTCAGCCCCATTCATATCCCTCTCCATTCATTACACAACTCTTCATTATTTAATGGGCTGATTTTTATTTTTTTGTTCTTCGTATTTGATTGATTTTGCTCATGATGCCACATAAATTGCCTTCTGGCCATTTCATTCCTCCACTTATTCCTTGCTTAGTGGGAAAACTGTACAATGGCATTAAGAATACTAATAGTTTTGACAATGCATTTTAAATTAAAATAGAAAATTTTAATCCATTTAACCTGTTGGGTCTCAAATCAATAGATTCGGTAGGTTCTAAGGAAATGCCAACTCCTATAATCGAACCCCCCAATTGACTTGGCCAACTTATAGAGTGAACCTATTTGGTTACTAACTCTCTCACTTTAGGCTCTATAGGACCTAGGCGGGTATACCTACTCACTAGTTATTTTCAATGACTAATGTTTTTTATAGCAGATTAAGTATTTTGATCTAATTTCCTCCTATCTCAGAATGGCATAAATTCCCAGGATGGAGATATAGCAGACGAGTTCAAGATTGTTTTTGTAGAAGTTATTCCACCTTTGTGCTTGAAATTTATGTATATACACTATTGCTAGCCTATTCTATATTTCCTACTCAGCTACTCCTATTACTTTTAAAGTGAAATGTAAACTGATGAGTTGTATTCTATAGATGACCAGTGCCTTTCTTCGTTGTTTGGGCTATAGAGTCTTTATATTTCTTTAGGACTTATTGTGTAAACTTATGAGACAATTTTTAAACCCACCACCTCTTGATGAGTCTGTCAGTTACTGTTTCTTATGAGCTCTAGTTCAATGTCTATATTTTAAACTGCTTGAATGAATTTAACCATAACTTTTAAGAGACCATCCAAGGAAGAAATACAGGGAACAATTGCAATTCACGAGTAAATCTTTTTGATCCAAATCTACAATATGAAACATAGAATTTCACTGGAAGAACACGAATAACCTTATCCACTTTTAGATAATATCATAAGCAACTGCCTATAGAAAAAGCAATAACCACAACATAAATGCAAAGGAAAATGACTGATTATACTTTATATATTTGCCAAAATATTACAATGGTAAGCCTGAGGCTATAATCTACTCCTTCTTTAATTATTTTTCACATTACCAAAGTTTCATCCTTTATATGAGAGTATACATTATTACCAAGCATTGTGGCTTTTCAACCGTTAACTAACATCCTTTGTTAACAAACTGGAAGATAAACAAATTGGGTACCCCCATATGCTCGATGTACTTGTCATCTTTATCCATTCCAATATCTCTGTTTAGCATCCTCATGTCGTCTTTGATCAGTTAATAGTGGCAGTTTTAACAACGGTTACTTGGGAATACGTTCGAATTTAATGGCAATGTGACCTTCCCTACGATTTGTTTTTGATTTTCATGGCAATCATTTCGATGAGAATATATCTTTTGATCCCTCATTTTTTAATTCCATTGATCTCTTTGTCTCTATCGATGATATTTTTATTTTTAGTATTACTTCGAGTATGTATTTTCTCCCTTTATCGAAATCCTGAATTCAGTCATTATAGTCGTCTTCCCATTGATATATTTCTCATGTCCATTAGGTTTCATGTCGAAGAAACCTAGGGCTTCGGTGACTTCCTTTATCCTTCCATGGAAACTCCCTTTCTATCGACATCACTACACCCCATCGATAAATGGGCTTGTCGTTTCATCCAAATATTCTTTACTTTTGATGACTTGCTTCCACTATCATCTTTTATCGATAAGCTTATTAGTAATCTTCCTCGATCAAGTCTCATCAATGAAACCACACATATCGGCAACATGCCTTTTAGCCTCGTCGAAACTCATATCCTTATCGATATCTTTTATCGATGTTTCTTCTATTTTATTGATATCACTCTTTCGATAGGAATGCTTCTTTCGGTGAGTTTCCTTCATGCTGTGTCGATGATATTATTTCCTCAAAAGCTTTCTCCCATCGATGAAAACGTCTCTTCTTTCTTCGATATTTTCTGTCAGTAAAATCATTGCTTTTGATGAGTCCTTTCTAGAGTTCATTAGTGTTCCCTTTCCTTCGATGCCCTTTTTATATCGATGAGACATCGCTAGGTCTCATTGATATTATTTGGATTTTGGATATTTCGATAGAATGCTATCAGATTTGTTCGATAATTTATGGGTTATTATGATATCAATAAAAATAATGGTTTTTTCTAAAAATGGAGGACTCTTGTAATTCAATCTTACGAATCAAGATATTTTACTTAATTCAAATTTGATGCTCAACAGTGGCTCTGACTACGGATAGGGGTATACTATGGATACCTTCAAGAATCTAGACTCTCTGGTTTATACAAGGCAAAATCAAAGGAAATGTGGTTTTTATTCATGGAGGCATGACCTAAACTACTATACATGGAGAAGGCTATTTTCAAGAGAAGAAGTTTTTCAAGAATTGTCCATGCACTGGCAGTTCCTGAACTTCTCCCGTAGCACTTTGGAGAAAATAAGAATCTTCCCCTGCTTTATCCATTATCTCATATGGTCCAAGCTGTAGAGCCTCAAACTTGCCATGCTTACCTTTATCTTGGCTCCTGGCGTTCCACATTAAAACCAAATCACCAATTTTAAACTTTCTCTCTATTGTTCTTTTGTCATACAATTTTTTCATCTGATTCTGGATTTTAAGGTTTTGCTCCTGTGCTTCAGTCCTGACTTCATCAAGCTCTACCAACTGTATCAGCCTCTCCTATAAAGGGTCATCAATCTCTATCCCTTCCTGTGCTATGAATTTATGTACAGGTAGGAGGTTATCCAAAGGGAATCTAGCCCTTTTACCATAGACCAACTCATATGGGGACCTCCCTGTATATTTTTTTTACTGTTATTCTATCTACCCATAATGCTAGATTCAGTTTTGAGTCCCACGCCCTTTTATTTTGTCCTAGCACTCTTTTGATGATCTTTAGGATGTTTTTGTTACTAGACTCAGCTTGCCCATCACCCTGAGGGTGGTAAGGGGTTGAATGAGATATTGTGATGCCATATTTTTCGCAAAAGCTATTGAATTCTTTAGACCTGAAAGCCATGTCGTTATCAGAGATAATCCTTGCAAGAACACCAAATCTAGTAATGATATTTTCCAGTATGAATTTTATTACTATTTTACTGGTGGCTTGTTTAGTAGGTATTGCTTCCACCCATTTGGTAAAGTAATCTATGGCAACCAAAATCCATCTACGTCCTCCACTCGATTTTTTTGATATTTCTCCTATAAAGTCTATTCCCCACTGTTGAAATGGTTCTTCAACCTGCATTGGTCTTAGTTGGACTAATCCTTGATACTTCATTTTGCTTGATAATTTCTGATAAGCCTCACATTTTCTAACATAAGCATAGGAATCATTCAAGACACATGGCCAAAAATATCCATCTCTCAATATTTTGTGTGCAGTAGTTTTGGCTGAAAAATGACCACCAAAGACCCCTTCATGCATCTCTTGTAGAATCTTCTCTGCTTGGTGTTCATCTAGGCATAGCAGCAATATACCATCTCTATTTTTCCAATACAAGTCTCCATTGATGATCACATATTTTGCGGATTTCAGTTTTAATGTTCTCTTTTGATTATCAGTCATACCATCTGGACATTTCATTTGCTTGAGATAATACATGATATCTACATACCAGGTTGTATTTTCAATACTGAAACTGGCTTCATCTAGTCCAACCTCATTTACCTGAAATTCTTCAACCCCTACTCTTGCCATAAGTTTAGCCAATCCCTGACCTTTGATAACTTGTGAAATCTTGAGCTCAATGTTGAATTCTTGAATTTCGTTGATCCATTTACATCTTTTTCCTGTGACCTCAGTTTGTCTATATATGTCCTTCACTGCTGCATTAGGAACATATGCTATAACTTCTATGCCTACCAAATATGGTTGGAATTGTTTTACTGCTTTTACCAATGCATAAGCTTGTTTTTTATTTATGTCATATTTAATTTCAGATGAATTCAATGACTTACTAAAATACACAATAGGCTACTCACAATTGTCCTGGTTCTTTTGTAATAACACTGCTGCCACTATATGATGAGATGCAAATGAAAAAATTAAAAAAGGTTTATTGAAATCTGGGGATATCAATACTAGCACCTTAGATATTGCCCTTTTTATATCTAGAAATGCATCTAATGCCTCTGAATCACAATCAATCTTAGCCTCCTTTTTCAGCATCCTCACTATAGGTTTTATGATATCTACAAAATTAAGGATGAATCTTCTGACAAAATTGATTTGTCCCAAAAATGATTGAACAACTTTGATAGTCTTTGGGATAGGTATTTCATTTATTGTAGCTACTCTTTCAGGGTCAATTTTCACCCCTTCCTTAGACACTATATGTCCCAGGAGCTTCCATTCTTCAATTGTGAAATGACATTTCTTCAGATCTAGGGAAATTCCATATTCCAGAGCTTTCTTGAATAATTTCTCAAGGTGATTGCAATGATCTTCAACCCTTTTTGAATAAGCTGTTAAATCATCTTGATACACCACCATTATTACATCAATCAGTTTTGCAAACACTACATCCATTGCCCTTTGAAATTTTGCCCCTGCATTTGTTAATCCGAATGGTATTCTTGCATATACATATGTGCCCCATGGTGTTGTGAAAGTTGTTTTACATTGTTCAACTTCTTTAACTTTTACCTGATTATACCTTGAGAACCCATCCATCATGGACAATAAATCACATCTAGTTACTTTCTGCAGCATATTATCCATGTTTGGCAAAGGATAATTATGTTTTAATGATGATATGTTCGGATTTCTGAAGTCCACACATAGTCTTATGTCCCCATTTTTCTTTCTGACAGGTACCAAATTTGAAACCCAAGTAGAGTATCTAGAAGGATTAATTATCCTTGTATCTTTCATTTTTATTATTTCCTCTTTCATCTTAGGGAGTAAAGTGGGTTTTATAGGCCTCTGCTTTTGTTTGAATGGTTTAGCATCAGACTTAAGAGGTATCTCATGTTGGAAGAGATCCTCGTTGTATGCTTTGAGGTCATCATAAGACCATGCAAATACATGCTTATATATTCTAAGTAACATTACTAATTGGTGCTTCATTTTAGGAGTCAATTTATTACCAATAAAAACATGTCTTGGTGATTCTTTGCTTCCCAAATTAATTTGCTCAACATCGCTTTCTTTGACTGAGGTTCCTTTTATTTCAACTTTGTCTTGTATGTTGAAAGCTCTTTCCAATGTGACTAGTCCTCTAGGTATTTTATTAGATTTTAACTATATGATTTCTTGTCCCAACAGAGCCTCTTTCCCATCTGACATCTCTACAAAATCATTGAAGTTGATAGCTTGTGCTTGGTAGTGATCCACACAATATAAGAATTTCAACAAATCATTGTCATCATGAAAAACTTGCTAGTTATACAAGTTATCTAGACTAGAAGGTTTGACTT
This sequence comes from Cryptomeria japonica, assembly GCF_030272615.1. Taxonomy (NCBI): domain Eukaryota; kingdom Viridiplantae; phylum Streptophyta; class Pinopsida; order Cupressales; family Cupressaceae; genus Cryptomeria; species Cryptomeria japonica. The sequence continues at coordinate 521,807,552 of NC_081408.1, read as the reverse complement.
TTATTTCCATTTCTGAGACCCCATTCAATGTTATATCATTTACCTTCAAAGCAACATTGGCCAAGAAGTCAGCCATGATATTCTTCGATCTATCAATCCATCTTATCTGGAAAGAATCAAACAGTTCCATGGTATCCCATACAACATCCATGTATTGTCTCAACCTGAGATGTTTGGAGGCATACTTTTGTTAGATTTAAGATATTACTAGTTTTGAATCCCCAAAGACTCTGAGCAATTTAATTCCATGCTTGGTAGCCACATTAAGTCCAGTGAGTAAGGCTTCGTATTCTACAATATTATTTGTACATTCAAACATCAGTTTGAAAGAATACTTGAATGTCTCTCCATCTAGTGAGATAAATACAATTCCAGCCCCACTTCCTTCCTTGTTGTATGATCCATCAGAGTACATCTTCCATACTTGATCTTTACTCTTCTTGACTGTAGACTCTATCGGGGTCAATCCTCTCAATTTTTTTTTCATCAATTCCACTTTGAAGTTGTCCATATTTGACTACATGAAACATACCAAATCAACAAGTTCCGCCTCCTCGATGATGTATTCAGAGTGAGGTTCTCTCTCAATCCTTACCTCCTATCCATTTATTGGTATAGTAGCATATGATAAGTCTAGCTGGACATGGCCTCCTATCAGGTTTGACCATTGTCTTGACAATAACATATCATAGTTAGGAGGGACATCAATCACAGTGATGTCCATTTTATAAGATGCTTCTAGACATGCTGCCAATTTGAGTTCAACATTCTTCATGACACCAACCATTGGAACGGAATGGTTATCCATGGCATAGCATTTACCAAAATTTGTATCAGTTGACATTCCAATTTTTTTCATGACTCCTACTGGCATAACATTTATAGCAGCTCCTGAGTCAATCATGCAATTTTTAATCATCTTGTTATTGATCATCAGGGTTACATAAAATGGGTCTACTTGTGAGGGATTTTTTATTATTGTTGACCCTAAATATATGGTTGGAATAGGGTCATCATTATTTTGGCTATTTTGCTTATGTTCCTTGGTCTCTTCCTTAGATACACCATTGATCACCTTCAAGGTTTTTTCTTGGTATTCGGGAAACTTCATCATCTCAAGTAGTGGAACAAAGACCTTCATTTGTGCCAAGGTGTTGGCAATATCAAATGATGTTGTAGTAGGCACTATTGAAGTTTTCATTGTCCTGTCCTTATCACCCTTTTGCATCCTAGAAACTTGCAACTCCTTTTCCTTAATTAACTTTGTGTTTTCTTCCTGAGTCTTGATTGGCTTAGTTATTGGTTTAGATGTTTTATTACTTTCCTTTATGAACATGCCTGATGGTTTGTTTTGTTTAGGGTCTACGGTTCTATTTCTTAGTATATAAGTCCTTTTGGCTTGTTCAACAACAGCTGTAGTAATCCTCGCTCGCTCTTCTTTAGTAGGGATCCTCAGCGTGACTTCATCTTCCTCATCTAAGAATACCTATTGCATACAACATTGCTGATTAATCCGCCTAGAAATTACATCACTTCCTTCACTCCCCTCAGATGAGTCACAATCCTCAAAGGATAGTAAGTTTATTGTATGATCATATGCATATTCTTCACATTCTTCCTCTCTTCCTTGCAACTTCATTGCCACCGCGCACTAGTAAGGAGAATGAGGCATATCACATGCTAAACACCACATATCTTCATCAGCCACCTAGTTCACCACTCTTCTTAAAGGATCTAGTATTTGGTTACCTTCTTTCAGATTCTTGTCCACTGGCTTCCCATCCTTCCATTCAGTGTTATAAGGCATATCATGCAATCTGGGTCTATCATGGCAATAGAATTGCTAGTTCTCAGTTTTGTTTACTTTGACAGACAAATCCTCGAGGACATTCAACACCTTGTCTAACTTGTCATCGTCCTTTGTTTGTTTAGGGGCTTTTGGATTGAACAACCTTGCATCCTCCCTTCTTCCTATAGTTCCAGCTGCTTTTCTATTATTCTCTATAGTTATGGCCGCTTTCATGACTCCTTGAAGGGTTGTATGATTCTTTGCTCTGAGCTCATAGTTTTTTTTATTGTCAAAAGCATTCATGTAGTACAAAATTCTGACTTCACGAACTGGTTTCATTCTATTAGGAATTTTATTCATAACTCTATTAAATCTCTTATTGAAATTGGCCACTGTTTCATTTGTATCCTTCTTGATGCTTATGATCTCATGTAAGGCAAACTCTGGGCTATTGTGATCTCCGTACTGTTCAAGAAAAAGTCTCTTGAACTTTGTTAGGCTGTTTACTGAAAAATTCAGCAGTGCTTTGAACCAATCTCGACCATCCTCTATTAATGACTGCATGAACAACTTCATCTTAACATCCTCGTATGTGAGACAAAAATCCTCCATAACTATGTCAAAATCCTTGCATTGTGCTTCCCCTGAGATGACGTTACTCCCAGTGAACTTTGGTATTGCAGTCCTAATTTTATTAGGGATAGGGTGAGGATACACCATCATCCCTGAAAAAGTCAAATTGCCTAATACATTCTGTATTCATCAGCCCATATCCACCTTGGAAGAAGTTTCCATAGTTTGGTTTCACATTGTTATTAGCAAAAGGAAACTGGTTTTGTGGTTGAAAGTGGTTTTGATATGTAAAGTTATTGAAGTGATTGTATTCATGCTCAGGAGGTATATTATTATATGGAGAGTTCTTTGGCTTAGAATTGTATAGAGGGTTTTCAAACACCTTGTAAGTATTGTTTTTTGTATTGGTTTTATCTGTACTGTCTCTCCCTCTATTTGATCCTTGGGATGCCTGTTCACACCTTACCCTGTATCTCTCCAAGTCATGATCAATATCATCTTCATTGATATTTATACCCAATCTCATAAATGATTCTATACATTCTTGTACTCTTCCTTCATCTTTCATTTCAATGGCTGCTTCCATCATTTGCCTCATCAAGTCTGCCATACGATCTAATGTATCCATTTTGCTTGAGCCTAAGGAACTTGAAGCCCTTGCCCTTGAATTTGGACGGTGATTCTCAAAGCCAGGAGGGTATTTCCCTTTCCGCGCTCTATCCACAGCTGCCAAATCTTCATACCTAGGGTATATGGGGATTGTATAATTATGTTTACTCAAGATTGGATGTGAATGGTTTTCAGAATGGTGTTGATTATACTTCCTATTCATAAAGTTATGTTTAGGTTCCATCAGCCTATCTATTGATTTCTCCTTTAGATTTCTTTTACTTTTCTTCTGATCAAAGTTTAATTGGACTATGGGGTAGCCTTATGTTATTGACCTCCTTCCATACAATAAATTTCTTATTTCAGAGTCGCCACCTATCTTCTCAAAAGGAATTTTTATTTTGTATATAAGTTCTTTCCCACAACAGAGTACTTTTTTTTATGAATGTTCCCCAATAGAGTCCCCCAGTAGAGTCCCCAATCTGTTGGGTCTCAAATCAACAGATTGGATAGGTTATAAGGAAATGCCAACTCCTATAATCAAACCCTCCAATTGACTTGGCCAACTTACAGAGTGAACCTATCTGGTTACTAACTCTCTCACTTTAGGCTTTGTAGGACCTAGGTGGGTATACCTACTCACTAGTTATTTTCAATGACTAATGTTTTTTATAGCAGATTAAGTATCTTGATCCGATTTCCTCCTATCTCAGAATGGCATAAATTCCCAGGATGGAGATATAGCAGACGAGTTCAAGATTGTTGTTGTAGAATTTATTCCATCTTTGTGCTTGAAATTTATGTATATACACTATTGCTAGCCTATTCTATATTTCCTACTCAGCTACTCCTATTACTTTTAAAGTGAAATGTAAACTGATGAGTTGTAATCTATAGATGACCAATGCCTTTCTTCGTTGTTTGGGCTACAAAGTCTTTATATTTCTTTAGAAATTATTGTGTAAACTTATGAGACAATTTTTAAACCCACCACCTCTCGATGAGTCTGTCAGTTACTGTTTCTTATGAGCTCTAGTTCAATGTCTATATTTTAAACTGCTTGAATGAATTTAACCCTAACTTTTAAGAGACCATCCAAGGAAGAAATACAGGGAACAATTACAATTCACGAGTAAATCTTTTTGATCCAAATCTACAATATGAAATAGAGAATTTCACTTGAAGAACACGAATAACCTTATCCACTTTTAGATAATATCATAAGCAACTGCCTTTAGAAAATGCAATAATCCACAACATAAACGCAAAGTAAAACGACTGATTATACATTATATATTTGCTAAAATATTGCAATGGTAACCCTAAGGCTATAATCTACTCCTTCTCTAATTATTTTTCACATTACCAAAGTTTCATCCTTTATATGAGAATATACATTATTACCAAGTGTTGTGGCTTTTCAACCATTAACTAATATCCTTTGTTAACAAACTAGAAGATAAACAAATTGGGTACCCCCATATGCTCGATGTACTTGTCATCTTTATCCATTCCAATATTTATGTTTAGCATCCTCATGTCATCTTTGATGGTTAATAGCGGTAGTTTTAACAACGGTTACTTGGGAATACGTTTGAATTTAATGGCGATGTGACCTTTCCTAGGAATTTTTTTGTATTTTCACGGCAATCATTTCGATGAGAATATATCTTTCAATCCCTCATTTTTTTATTCCATCGATCTCTTTGTCTCTATCGATGATATTTTCATTTTGAATATTACTTCAAGTATGTATTTTCTCCCTTTATCGAAATGCTGCATTTGGTCATCATAGCCATCTTCCTATCGATATATTTTTTATGTCCGTCAGGTTTCATGTCAAAGGGACCTAGGGCTTCGGTGACTTCCTTTACCCATCCATTGAAACTCCCTTTGTATCGACATCACTACACCACATCAATAAACGGGCCTATCATTTCATCGAAATCTTCTTTACTTTTGATGACTTGCTTCCGCTATCATCTTTTATCGATAAGCTCATTAGTAATCTTCCTCGATCAAGTTTCATCAGTGAAACCACACATATTGGCAACATGCCTTTTAGTCTCCTCGAAACTCATATCCTTATCAATATCTTTTATCGATGTAGTTTTCTTCTATTTTATCGATATCACTCTTTCGATAAGAATGCTTCTTTCGGTGAGTTTCTTTCATGCTGCACCAATGGTATTATTTCCTTGAAAGATTTCTCCCATCGATGAAAACGTCTCTGCTTTCTTCAATATTTTCTGTCGGTAAAATCATTGCTTTCGATGAGTCCTTTCTAGAGTTCATCGGTGTTGCCTTTCCTTTGATGCCCTTTTTATATCGATGAGACATCGTTGGGTCTCATTGATATTATTTGGATTTTGGATATTTCGATAGAATGCTATCAGATTTGTTCAATAACTTATGGGTTATTATGATATCAATAAAAATAATGGTTTTTTTCTAAAAATGGAGGGCTCTTGTAATTCAATCTTACGAATCAAGATATTTTACTTAATTCAAATTTGATGCTGAACATACTATTTGCATGTTCTTGGATTGGTATTTCACTGTCTTCACTTGATTCCCACTTTCTAACTTTGTTAATTAATGCCTTCTAAAATCAGCATATTACACTTCATTTATCATTAAATTTTGTCGTTACTTTTCCTTTGTATCAATTATTAGCTCTGCATTTCCAGTTGTACCCTATTTCAGATGCTCCCATTTTGGTATGGGTAGGTAGATGCTCCTGCATCAGGCCTCTCGATAGAAAGTTTGTGAGTATAGACTCACAAAAGTGGAGTTCAATGATAGAATCACCCTTTTAGATTGTGAACAATCTACAACAAACTCCATCACTGACAATCTCACATGAAACTATTTATTTTTCCTCTTCTTCCAGAATTTTGTCAAAATAACTCTCACCCTCCTTTTGCAATTCTATTTACCACTCTTCACTCCTCTTATGGATTGGCATCCACCATGTGCTATTCTTCGCTAATGGATCTCTTCTCTCTTTGTTTCCTCCATGTGATACATCCCACCATCAACTAATCTTCTCCACCAACTATCCTCTCCCCTCTTCCCCTCTCTTGTGGCTTTCAATCCACCATGAACCGACCACCTCCACCAAGTTTCACTTGCACAATCTTTCAAAACTTCCACAAACAAATAGACAACATCTTTATTCCACCTTGTCACTACACAATCCTCTTTTTCACTTACTTCAGCACACAGATCCATCTCAAATTTTGTATTAAAAAATTTATAAAAATTTACCTCCTCATCATGCTTTTTAAATCTGACTTTATCAAAGTTATCAACTACTGCACTCATTTTCTCTCTCTTTACTCTCATCTACATCAAAGAATATATAAAAATCTGATTTTACTCTACCTTCTTCTGCAACCTTTGTCCCACCTAAAGTCAACTTTCCCATTCTCTATGAACCATTTCAATACACATCAACAAGTCATCCTTTTCAACTTCTTCTTGGTTAGATTTAGCAAAACCAATATGTTCCTCTTTCACCGCAATATCTTCCTTTTTCTCTAGTTCACCTTCCAAGAAACTATTGATTATTCTAATCTTCTCTTTCAATATGACGTCCTCATCTTCATTAATCTACTCATCAAACAAGGGACTCTTAAAGTGCATCATCTTAGCTTCCACATCTTGTGTATCTTCTTGGATTGTCACCAAAACTACCGTGTCTTCTATACCTTTTCCTTCTTCAAGCATTTCTTCAATCACACCTTCATCTTCAAACCTATGACTATGCATGATGTCATTATTGTTCTCCTTTGTACTGCTCAAATCTGCAACACTTGATGTTGTCACCTCATCAAGATAACTCTCACTTCCCTCTCTAAATTCTTCTAAACTAAAATCCAAAATTTTATTCTTGTTTAAGATTAACTCAATCAATCTGGACACTCCATTCATGAGATCCTTCATCCCATTTTGCACCATCTCTTTCAAATCTGCAACCTTATTCTTTTCAGTGATCTTCTCCTCCACATTTCCAACAACACTATGCCTTTTAATCAAAATTCCAAAAGCCCCTTCCATTGTTTCTTCTATCTCATCAATCATACATGCTATTTTTCTTATCCTTATTATTTTTTTTTGAAGTCTACAGAAATTGATTATTTCTTCTATGTCCAAAATATGGATTCTTGGTCCCATATCTATTCCCTTCATTGTGTAACCTTAATCTTCTCTTTTCTACTCAATTTTTTAAATCCTGTCTCATACATGTAAACTGCCTCACATTCGGTGATTTGTTTACACCTGCGAGAGCCTCAACTCCTCAAACCCTCTAAAAAAATTTCTTGCAAGTTGCAATTACACATGCAATAAATCTCTCACATAATCCAACCCTCGGGTTCTGGTGCAAACTGCCTCACTCTAGCGAATCTGTCTACATGCAAAGAATCTTCTAGCTCTGATACCACTAATGTAGTACAAAAATACAACTATTGCCTACAACTTCAGACACTCCCAAGCAATCGAAAGAAACAATAAAAAAATCTATTTATTTCATAAATCAGATACATTCAAAAACCAACATCTTAATTAATATCATCAAATCTTCATCTCTAAGAACACGGATTACATAAATAATCTCAAATAAACTTACTAACATAAGGCTATACTATGCCCCCAATTCTCTCCATTATCTACAACACATGCTCTCTTTGAAATTTTCACATTCCCTCAGACAACCACACACAATTCAGCCCTATTAGCTTCTTACCCTTCACTATCTCCCTCTTAACCTCCCACACTCCTTCTCTGCTCTCATTATTCTCCATGAGACCCCTCTCATTCACCTTCTTCAAACATTCTATCCACATCTCTCTTTGTAGCCACACACATTTTTCCTTATACTTAGGCTTGATGCCTACTCTCCACTCCCCACTATTCAGCTCCCTTCTTTTTCCTTTAATATATTCAGCCCCATTCATTACATGACTCTTCATTATTTAATGGGTTGATGGCTTTTTTTTCCATTCTTGGATTGATTTTGCTGAGGATGCCACCTAAATTGCTTTCTAGCCATTTCATTCCACCACCTTTTCCTTTCTTAATGGGAAAACTATACAGTGGCATTAAGAATAGTGGCAGTTTTGACAATGCATTTTAAATTAAAATAGAAAACTTTAATCCATTTAACCTTTGCATGTTGTTGGACTGACATTTCATTGTCTTCACTTGATTCCCACTTTCTAACTTTGTTAATTAATACCTTATAAAATCAGCATATTACACTTCATTTATCATTGAATTTTTTTGTTACTTTCCCTTTGTATCAATTATTAGCTCTGCATTTCTAGTTGTAGCATATTTCATATGCTCCCATTTTGGCACAGGTAGGCAGATGCTCCTACATCAAACTACTCGGTAGAAATTTTGTGAGCATAGACTCACAAAATTGGAGTTCAGTGATAGAATCACTCTTTTAGATTGTGAACAATCTGCAATGAACTCCATCACTAACAATCCCACATGAAACTATTTCTTTTTCCTCTTCTTCTAGCATTTTTTCAGAATAACTCTCACCCTCCTTCTGTAATTTTGTTTACCACTCTTCGCTCCTCTTGTGGATTGGCATCCACCATATGATGTGGTTCACTGATGGCTCTCTTCTCTCTTCGTCTCCTTCATGTGAGCCATCCCACCATGAACATGAAGTTTGCTCATCTCCTCTTGAACATGAAGGGCATTAGACTATCATTTACCCTAAGCCGACTCATCCTTAGATAAATCTTAAATCTTCTTTGGGTGCTCAAATCTTGTCTTAATTGATTCTTGAAATGATGAACTTCGCTCCATAATATCAACTCCTAAAGTTCTCTTGTTTACTCTCAGCTCATGAAGTAGTAAAACTTCGATCTCCTTGTTCAATACATGAAAACCTCATTCTGAAGCCTGAGTTTATGAAATAATAACTTCACTCCAATATCTTCATGCAAAAATTTCACTCCTTATCTCAAACACTGAAGTAATAACATTGCTTTAAATCATGATACGTGAAGTAGGAATTTTATTTTAAACTTTTAACTCATGAACTTGTCATTCTACACTTAACTGTTTGAACTCGAAGTTCTCTCATATCACCTCAAAGTTGAAGTTCGCTCTTATCATCTCAAAGTTGAAGTTTTCTCATTATTCTTTGAACATAAATTTGAAACCTCGCTTGCTCCCTTCAATTCATGAAGTAAGAACTTTGCTTCTTTCCTTTAGCACGCGAAGTTAATTCAAGTTTACCCTCAAGATCGCTTTAGCTTACTAAATCATGAACTTCACTCATCTCTCTTCCAACGTGAAGTTCGCTCATCTCCTCTTGAACTTTAAGTTCGCTCATCTCCTCTTGAAGTTGAAGATTTCTCATCTCCTCTTGAAGTTGAAGTTCGATCATCTCCTCTTGAACATGAAGTTTTCTCATCTCCTCTTGAAGTTGAAGTTCTCTCATCTCCCGATGAACATGAAGTTCGCTCATCTCCTCTCCAACATGAAGTTGAGTCATTGTGCTAAAAGGTGAAGGTGAAGTTTCCTCTAATGTGTTTGAAAATGAAGTTGAAACTTCACTCCTCACACTCAACTCATGAAGCAGATGCCTTCACTCTTATTCCCAAATGTATGATGCATAACTTCACTTCATTTCCCCAATTCATGAAGCAAAAACTTCGTTCCTCCTTAGAAACCCTTGAAGTGAATGATTTCTCTCCTCTTAGGTCAAACATGAAGTAAAGAATTTTATTTGAAGCTTGCAGCTCTTAAAGTTATCAACTTCACTCATAAACACCAATTCATGAAGTAAGAAACTTCCCTCAACTCTTTTGATACCTAAAATGTGCATTTCGCTCCTAGTTGCTTGAAGAAAAAGTTCACTCCTAGACTCTCACACTTGACGTTCACTCCAAAGGTGAAGTCATAAAGTAAAACTTTGAAATCCAAGATAGACTCAGAGGTGAGGCAAATTATGAAAGAGCTAAAGATTGCTTTATTGCACATTCAAATGTTCAAACTCATGCTTACTTTCATCAATCCTCAAAGCAAATTCACTCAATCAAAATAAACAATATGATTATTACCAATGTCGATACTTGAGTACGTGGGTATACACAATATGATCATTATTGGTGTCGGTACTTGAGTACGTGGGTATACACAATATGAGAAATCTAGTTTAGAAGTATATGCCATATGAGTTACATGTAATGAACAAATTGGATCATATTTGAAGACATATAAACAATGAACAAGTTTGATCATGAGCATTTCAATAGTAAATAACTAAGTTTCAAGAATATCAAGTTTCAAATATATCAAAATAAATCAAATATCAACTTTTAAATATATCAATGAACAAATTGGATCGAATATCAAGTTTCATATATATCAAAATAAACAATAATCATGTACATATAAAAAAATGGCATAGATGCCAAATCAATAATAGTTACAAAATTGTGACATGTGCCATGTCTATCAAAGTCGATATATACATATACAAATGTCGAATATATAAAAAAATGATCCTTCAATGACCACAACTACAACTATATGTCTCTATTGGTATTTATGACTATGGTGGATCATCAAAACCGAACCTTTTCAAAGCAGTACGTGGCTCTGTAGGTGGTTGCACAAGGACAATTCAAATGTTGAATCAGATATATTTTCTCAATATAGCATCAAAATAACTAAATACTGAACTTTAAATTGTTTGAAGTTGAAATGTTGATTACCTCATCTTTGTCTTCCACAATTGGGTGAGGCTGAGGATCCATGGGAAGTCCTGAAGGGGGCTATAACTGGTAAAACAACATTAATAAAAGTTAATAACATATATGTCAAATAACACATAATAACTAAAAATGAATAGACTAAAAAAATAAAGCATACCGAAGTCTCAAATGGATGTGCTATGGTTATCAGAGGAAAATTCAGAGATGAATCAATTACAATCATTTCCTATATCCATGGTAAGTGATCAAAACTAGTTAACAAGAGGGTTTCAACTCCATTGTGCACTTAGTGAAAAAGAGTTGATCTCAGGCAGACATACCTTTTCCCTTTGTTGTGTTGGATCCCATATTATATGTGTAGGAATTACAATGAAATGGAATGGTAGAACATTAGTAGGAAGTTTGGAAGGGGGTTGTAATAGGCTAAAGACAATAATACAAGTTAATAACCCAAAGTTGTTGACAAACTAGATAGAAAAAATATTTCTAATACATGTAGAACAAATGCACATTGAAGCCTTGTATAGTTCTCCTGTAACCTTAAGAGGCATAGTTGAATCTGATGCAGCTATTACCATTTCATGTATGAAAAATGATATATGATAAAGCCATAAAAAGATTTAGTTATTCTGAACAAGCAAGAATGCAATCCAAAGTGAATATGAAGATATCACCTCTTCCCTCTATTGAACCTCATCGACATCAGGTGCATTCATTAATTTTGTAAACCCCATATGTTTCTGTATATAAAACAAATAAATTAAGTGCATTTATCAATATCTACATATAGATATTTAATCATAATACATTTCAACAAATTAATTTAAATTGTACTGAATTACCTTCTATCGTTTGGGTGTCTGGGAGGATATCTTTCTCTGTTTTGGAGTACTAGAGGATGGATTAATCACACGAGATGTCCTCGATGCAGGTGGGGTAAACTAACAGAAAAAAATTAACATAATGGAAAAGAGCATGTATTTAATATATCACCTAAGTCAATATATAAATATAAATGGTACTGCATAGTTATCTAGGCCAAAGTCAATGGCCGAAAGCATGATATCATCAAGTTGGGACATCTCAATCCCTAATAAGCCCTATAAAACACCAACTAATGATACATTTATATTAACAAAAGATATTTTGAAACCAATGTATTATTATATTTTTAACAAATTTGCAAATCTTTACCTCCGATGGCAAAACTACTCATGACCATGGAGTCAACTAAAAAGTATGTGGTGTACTCCCACCAATTGGTGCACCCTGCAATGCATTTTATTTATCTGTCAATTTAAATTGTTTTAGAAATAGAAATTCATTTATTTTTATAAGATTTAGTCACTTAATTGATAACATGTCATAAACAGAATAAAACGCGTCTGTGTCTGATAGTGAGGGAACAACATACTCATCAGGTTGTCGGTGAGGGTCACATCATCTGTAATGGAAGTATGACATCAATTCCTGCAACATGTACATGAATGTGATGTCGAACCATCCTCATCCATGTCAGTGTCTACACTAGAACATACACCCTAGCAGGTGGCGCACATATGCTGAATGGGTTGGCCCATGTCAAATGATGCATTAGGTGTTGCTGATGGAGATACCATAGGTGCTAGTATATCCTCTACTCTGACCAACTATGTGTCATGTTGAACAATGACATCAGTCAATGATATAGATACCTGAAGATTCTGTAACTCCATAGACTCCTTCAAGGATATAGGGATAGTGAAATGAGCCATGGGTTTAGGAGTTGTAAGCCTCCTATGTTGTGGTTGTACCACCCTATGGGCCCCAGGTCTATTCTATGCAGAGCCTCTCCCTTTACCCCGAAATTGCAGGATGTGAAAGTAATTTGGCTTCTCACCGAGCATAAACTCACAATACAACTTTCTCAAAAATATAGAGGTACCTCCCAATTATTAGAAGGTGGTTGGTAAAAGACCATATGCCACCTATCCCAAAAAGCTTATTTTAGCCTAGCGTGAACACACAAATGTATAGGAAACTGAGTTGTATTTAGTTCTAGGTTGTTACTGGTAATAGGATCGGTGAAAAGAGCACATCATCTTTAAGTATGCCCTTTTTTTCACTTGATCATATGACAACCCATCTGCATAAAATGTTCGACATCTATCGCTCTATGAACCCCATTTCATAACCTCCCTAGATACCTCATTTGTACTATTGGACATTGTTTCTAGCATTGTGGCAAGGGTTGAGTGGTGCTCAAGACTAGAGAACCTCAACCTATTAACCAATATATAAATTTGGGCACTATTTTGTGTAAAACGATTGATGAGATCCTCTTGCGTGGCATCTATATGTTATAATAGAGGATGTAGAGGGTTTGGGGGTGGCGGTGGTTGTTAAGGAGTAGCATTTTGAGGATTTTGTGGCTGCGGAGCAATGTCTTGAGGATTTTCTTGTTACTCATGTGAAATTTTTATAGGCCTTTATTATGTTGCTTGTGCAGGAGGAGGTCTTTGTTGTCTGTTTCATTTTTGGGGATTGCTTGTAGAATATAACATCAAATTAATAAAAACAAAACTTAAATCAATTAAAAAACCCTACCTCAATTAAAATGCAAATAAAAATAATCAAACCAATCAAATCTTACCTATTTGATGGGGCGCCATTGTTGAAAATTGGTTTTAATGCTGAGAAAATAAAAAATGATAACAAACCAATGCAGGTTCTATGTTTTTTTGGCTTCATTTTGCTACTGTTCCACAGGTTTTGGCGTTGAAAATGGCCAAAACTCGAACTTTTGATTTTTTATTATAACATATAATGTTCCTCAAAACCCATATGGGTTTTGAGGAACCTTTTTTTTTTTAATGGAACATTTTTGAATTTTCAAAACACGGACGGGTTATGAATTTTTTTGTTTTTTGTTTTGCATGTGACCACTTTTCTGTTCATCCTCTTGGTGCACTTACACATAAATTAGAGAGGGAAGTGAGAGTTATCTTGATGAGGTGACAACATTAAGTGTTGTAGATTTGAGCAGTGCAAAGGAGAACAATAATGACATCATGCATAGTCATAGGTTTGAAGATGAAGGTGTGATTGAAGAAATTCTCGAAGAAGGAAAAGGTATAGAAGACATATTAGTGTTTGTGACAAGCCAAGAAGATACTCAAGATGTGGAAGATAAGATGATGCACTTTGAGGGTCCCTTGTTTGTTGAGAAGATTAATGAAGATGAGGATGTCACATTGAAAGAGGAGATTAGAAGAATCAATAGTTTCTTGGAAGGTGAACTCAAGAAAAAGGAAAATATTGTGGTAAAAGATGAACATATTGGTTTTACTAAAGCTAACAAAGAAGAAGTTGAAAAGGATGACTTGTTAATGTGTATTAAAGCGGTTGATAGAGAATGGGAAGAGTTGATTTCATCTGGGACAAAGGTTGCAGCATAGGGTAAAGTAAAATTAGATTTTTATGTGTTCTTTGATGTAGATGAGAGTAAAGAGACAGAGGAAATGAGTGTAGTAGTTGATAACTTTGATAAAGTCAAATTTTATAGATTTTGTAATACAGAATTTGAGATGGATCTATGTGCTAAAGTGAGTGAAAAAGAGCATTGTGTAGTGACAAGGTGGAATGAAGATGTTGTCTATTTGATTGTGGAAGTTGTGAAAGATTGTGCAAGTGAAAATTGGTGGAGGTGCTCAGTTCGTGGTGGATTTAAAGCCATGAGAGAGGGGAAGAGTGGAGATGATAGTTGGTGGATGGAGATTAGTTCATGGTGAGATGATTCTCACCCTCCTTCCATAATTTTGTTTACCTCTCTTCGCTCCTCTTGTGGATTGGTATCCACCATATGATGTGGTTCGCTGATGGATCTCTTCTCTCTTCGTCTCCTTCATGTGATCCATCCCACCATGAACTAATGTCCTCCACTATCATTTCACCTTCCATACAACTATCATTCTTTCTTAATCTAGTGTTGCCCTCTTCACTATCTTGGCAAATATGTCCTGTCATCAAGACTGTGTCTTTGGTTTTGATGGTCCTATAAATAAATTACCATCCTTAGTAGATGATTGTTATGACAATCTCCTTTGCTATTCATTACTTGCAACCTTAGCTCTTTTCTATCAATGCCTTCAATATCAGTAGATTTCCATATTCCACTGGTATGTCTGTATTAGCTTCAGGATTTGATTGTGTGAGCTTTTTTTTATAAGAAAAGCTCACACAATCAAATCTAAAAGCTGATATAGACATATCTATGCCTTGTTAACTTGTCCTTTTCTTTGATTTATGTTGATGTTTATTCTAGGAATTGATGTTGACCACCATTTCTCTCTTAAATGCTTTGTTCTTCATTCAATAGGTCTTCCCCTTCATACACGATAATCTTTGAACTTTATTTGACTGTCAGTATGCATGCACATTTTCTACCATAAGTTGATCTATTCTTGAACATACAGTCTTCGAAAACACTTTGTTTCTTCTATCATAGTATTGTGTCAAGTATTTTGGCTATCTTTAAAGCTGATTGAAGGGACTGCCTTTTGTATCTTTTGGTTCACTTTCCATGCTACTTAATATAAAAATGATGTTGACCCATGAATTCTGCCAGTGATAGGCCATTTTGTATCTTACCTTGTCATCCTCCCTTCAATTTTTTTTTTCTTTGTTGGACTAATTCATTATTTTAACCTTATCTTTATTTTCAGGGTCCTATGTCCTGTTTATGGTTCTTGCATGGAATCTTAAGTTTGCCTGTCTTTTGAAGGGTTCATACCTTCTTGTTCTAGCCCATTGTTTACCTTAACTATGGTATTATATCATTCCTAAATTTTGTAAATCCATTTGCAGTATCAAAACCCTTCCTTTTCATTATCCTATCACAAAATATCAAGAGATTTGTCTTATATCTTTTTTTCTCCATAGACAAAGGCACTACACTTAATTATCGTGACTATAGTTGGAGGGCCCCTACTATTACTATTGTCGAGTGGGTTGCCTTTCTAATGTATTTTCCTATTAGATCAATGTTTTATTGGCTAAATTTAACTTCAAATTTATTTCTGATACAACTCAACCCCTGTACCCTCCATAACTTTATGGAATCTTAAGGGGATCAATGATGGAACAATACTATAGCTGGAATGCAATATATTTAACATAATTTTTTGTGATTTTCTATTTTACATTTTGAATGAGGAAGGATAATCCAATTGCTAAAAAAATAATGTAGGTCCTAAAACTACAAATTGGCAAATTAATTTCAAATCCACTGCTCATACAACTCAACCCCTGTACCTTGCATAACTTTATGGAATCTTAAGAGAATCAATGATGGAATGATAATATAGTTAGAATTTAATATTTTCAACATCATGTTCGCTGATTTTCTATTTCACATCAAATCCACCATGCTTTGTCATGGCAAAAGTTTTGGCCAATAGATATTATCCATTCTTAAAATCTCTTTTTTTTAATAATGTAACAAGAAAAGCATCTTATAGCATTTCTAAAGTGGAGAAAAGATTGTTTTCCACGTTACATGAAAAAATTGAATTTAGGTTCATGTCAGTGCTTTAACACTTATAGAGGTTGTAAACTTCATAGATAATTTGTAGTTATACTTAAAAATTTCAACTTATTCCTCAACACCATAATGGCGATAACAATAGAATAGATAGATCAATCCAAACTAAAAATTTTGCTAGTATAAGTGTAAACAAAATACACTGTCCTCACAAAATACAATGTCCTCTATCTTGTGTTGGTGCATCTCAATGTAGTATATGATCTAGCACAAGGGTTGCTTCATGCTTGCACAAAAAAATGAATGAATAAATGTTTCAATTATTGCATTGCATAAGATGACATCTCTTTCAGGCATTGTCTCAAATAGTCCACATGCCTTGTTTGTGCTTTCACATTTTGCATAATTGGTTTTGTACATAATAATGATACATGGTTCGTTGCACAACATGCAAATGGATAGAAAAGATATTTCACAACATTCTAGTATTATTCACAGTAATAGTTTAGGTCAATGCTCTTCTAGTTTACAATTATCACAATATTGTTTTGTTTCTTCTTTCACATTAAACTTTAGGCTATTATAGTCCGTATTAGAAAAGAGTATTCTGTTATTATTTTGCTTTCTTTAATTGCATTATAGAAATGATTACTACATTTATAGTTTTACAGATCCCTTGAATTCTGACTCTATTACATATATCATCTATACATTTCACTATTTTGTTATAGAAATCTATAATAGCCTCATTCTCTTTTGGCATATAATTTTAGTATTACTTTGTGGTTATTGGCAGTTAGTTGGTAACTGACTATGTAGATGTCATATGCCATTCCTTGTATAAAATGTTTACCAAGTGAATGTTATGTCTATGTTGTGTTAATATAGAATATTACAATGTGCATATAATTTTGAACAATGAACAACAAACAATAGTCAAAGACATGCTAATGAGAAAACAACAAGAAAACTTTAAACCATTGCATTTGTTCTTAACGGGAGGTGTCGGCAAATGGAAAAACTTCATTGCAAAATCCATATATCAAGGCCTTCTTCATATGTATAATAACTCTATTTTGTGACCCAGACAAAAGAAAGGGCTCGTTGCTTGCATTCATAGGGAAAGGTTCTTATAATCTAGGTTGTACAACTCTACATACTGCACTTCTACTACCATTTAAAAGATCAACTTTTTCTCCCTTGAGCTCAAAAAGATTAGATGCATTGACAAAACAATATCAACAATTGTGAATTGTTCTTATAAATGAAAGTTCCCTTGTTTCCGGTGCAAGACTACTACATTGCATAGACAAAAGATTGTGTGACATAATGAAAATTCCTACTAAACATTTTGGGTGCTTAGATGTCATTTTTTGTGGTGACTTATACCAAGAAGAACCTATACATGATTCTCTAATGTTTCAAATGTTAGAATTGGATATTGAGCTAATGTCATATGACTTTTGGCAAGAAAATATCAAACGTTACAATTTACAAACAACAATGAGGCAAAAGATGAGATCTGAACAAAATACATATTGGATCTCAAACAGAGAATGAGATAGCTTATTTGAATAAGCAAGCAATGCTTCCACTCTCCACCTTTAGACCCATCATTTCCATTCTTTTTTATAGGAAAGAAGACGTAAATAAGAACAACCCAAAAAAATATTTGATCTTCCTGGAGAACTCATTATAATAAATGCAATTGATGAACATCACAGTTTTGCTAACATCGATCACATATAGAAACATAATGACAATTTACCAAATCAAATAATGTTGAAAAAAAACATATTAGTTGATATATAAGGTGGAAACTACGATATACAAGATGGCCTTGTCAATGGAACAGATGGTAAATTCAAAGCATATACACGAACTACTGATATGAATATCATCTAGGTTCAATTCAATGACTATAACATTGCACAACTTGTCACTTGAACTTGTATAAGCTGTTAATTTACTTAAAAGATTGCGCACCAAACAGTAGGAGATAATTTTATTACTATTTATGACATTTTTGTTACTTAGAATGACACAATTGTATAACCTGTTAAATTTATGTTGTTCATTTGAAAATATATAAATAGCCATGTGCATCAACAACTACAATAGCTACAACCACCAACAAACAAAATTAAAGCATTTTGCTCTCACCCAAAGTTATTGCACAGACTTAGATGGATAACCCAGCACCCCAGGACAAATTGCCATAAAAATATGAACATCGCAAGAAAATATGTAATGCCTTTACACACTCTCGTTCCCTTTTCTTTTCTTTAAATTTTTATCAACACCTTCTTTTGTATTTTTTCTTATTGTTACTTCAGAAAATAAACTATCTTATTCATTTCTTTGTAGCATACAGACAATCCCTAATCACCAAGATGTCCCTCCAGATAGTGGAAGTTGTTCTATTGAAAATCCACAGCCAAAAAATAAGTGTTGTTATACATTCCTAAAGTACTTCTTTTACTTATACTTATACTATAAAAACTGAAACATTACATTTAATTTTAGATTAAAATTGCAACCAGCACATATATCAAGTATCATTGAAATTTGTATGACCCAATTTGTTGTCGTATTTGAAGGCTATGTTCTCATGACTTATGGCCCAAGTTGTAATAAGAACCCTGCAGGCCAAATAAAAGCACTGATTGTGCATGTGGACATGGTCGATAGTCATGACAAATGCCTATAACAGTAAATATCAACAACAAGTCGATTGATACATTAATCCCGCAACTCCTGCCTGGTGCTAGTGTTCGCCTAACAAACTTCATATTCAAAAAGAAAAACAAATACGAAAGAGAAGATGCTAATTACTATCTCTAGCTAACTCCAAAAACAACAATTGAACGCATTGAAAAAATCTGCAAACAACAAAAACTAACACGGACATAACTATAGCGCATCTCATCGATTCACCTAGCATATACTCAATTGGATCCTTGGCAGTTCTTGTCGTTGGTTACACTCAGGCACCAACAAAATATCAATTACTAGTTAAAGTTGGGGAATCCGCCTCTGACACAACCACTGTAAGGTATTCTCCACAATCACCAAAAACTAAATTATTTGTTTTTCATTTTCTACGATTCTTTTACTATGTCAGTTAACACATTTTCTTTTTTTTCAGCTCACAGTGCCAAAAAGCCACTCTGATGTCTATGCCACTCTGCACCAACTCCTTCCTACAATGACATCGCCCCTTCTATTGTTTAATAATATTGTACGCAGTGACGCAAGTAAAAAAACCTATTAAAGTCAAGTTTGCCAACTTTTGTTGATGAACTCAATAATGACTGCAACAAAGCTTCTCTGCAAAATATGGCTTCATCCAACATCCAAGTAACTATTTTAAACACTTTATATTACACCACAACTTACACTACTCCCTAAATTAGACATCTTCCTCCACCCCACACTAACATTGTTCTTTTGTTAGTTTAGCTAGTCTGGGTATTTGAAATGTTGTAGCATTTCTGAGCGCCCCAATGCAACAGTAGAGGCAACACACTAGCATAAGGGGAGTCCGCTAACTCAAAGGCTTCAATAATAAGGATCGAATTCTCCTGAATGGATTCATCCAGTTTAGCAAAATCCTATCTGCCAATGCATATTAGCAAACTCAATGCATATTGATACGCCTACAGTTTAGCAAACTCATATCTGCCAATGCATATTGACACACCTACATCTCATTTCAGTGATCATACCCAATGGTAAAATACCGGGGCAGCCTTAAACAGCACACACTCAGCTGGTTTGACTGCTTAGGTGGCAGCTGTGGGCCCGTTTCTATCGTCAGCATCCGTTTCGGTTGCCAGCAACAACGTCTCTTCAAACAGCAGTTGCTGTTTATTTTGAATTCAATGAGTTCCCGCGCGACGTCAGGTGGATGCGTGTGATCGCATAAAACATTGTTCTAACCCATAGTTTTAACATAAGCAACGACAATGAGACCTTCAAAACAGGACATGGGGATTCATCAAATTGTAATGGAAATTCTTGAGTTCTTGCATTCCAAATGTGGAAGCATAGACCAGACACGTGAACTGTTTGAGCGATGCCTCAAAAAACTGTGGTTTCGTGGAACGCTTGATTGCAGGATATGCACAAAATGCACTTGTCAAAAGAATTTAGAAACGTTTAAAACTTTGCCAACATCCTCCCAGCCGGTGCGAAAATGGTAGCTTTGTAACAGGGTATGGACATCGAATAGAACAATCGAGGAATTTTGTAAGATATCGCTGCAACTGCCCTGTCAGGCGTGTATGTGAAGAAGTAAACCTAAACATTTAAATGAGAAAAAAAAAATTTATTTGGATCAGTATTTTATTTGTTGGTGTAAATAATTATTCATCATGGATATTATTACACTTACTTAAGTTTACTTAGGATAATGCATTTCATAGTAGTTTGGATATGAGACACTTGGGTGTTTGTGTCACATTGGGATAGTGTGTGTAGGAGAAATTCCACTTCTTATGGTGTTGATCTTGTTATTACACTATCATATCCACTTATTATGGAGTGATAATTCCACCTTCGGTGGGTGATCCACCTCATGTGGAATATTATATTATTTCTCCTACCTACCCACACCTATTTCCTACCTACCCTTGTTTCTTATTGAGCCACATGTCATATTTGTGTGCTCATACATATCCCTAGCCTTGCCTATATAAGTAGGCTCATCTACATTGTATATAGGTTGTTGATCATTTTCTATTGATGAGAATACAGTTTATTCTTGTCCCATATTATGTCTCTATCTTGTACATTTCATTGACCTCTTGATCTTGGCAAAATCCAACATGGTATCAGAGCAATTTGGGGCTTCATTGATTCGTCTTGAAGAGGCATTATTGTGACGTCAAGAGGCAGATCTGAGGAGCATCATCATTTGGAGGCGTCCTAGACCAGATCCGACCTCTCCATTGCGTCCGGAAGGCCATTTCCATGAATTTTGGTTATAAAGTTGGCCTATTTTGGTAAGAAATTTTTTTTCTCCATTTTTGCCCTATTCGTACGGATTTTCGAAAATATTTTATAATTTTTTCAAAAAAAAAAAAAAATTTCCTTTTGTCTGAAAATTATTTTTTGAAAAATTGAAAAAATCAAAAAAATTGAAAAATTTCGATTAAAAAATTGAAAAGGCAAAAAAATAAAAAAAAATAAAAAAACCTGTTTTTTGGGAGGTCTGCGGAGACCATACCCCCGCGTGACCCATTCTGCAGGTCTGCAGAGCCGACACCCGTACTCTGCCCCTACACAGAACGTACCTGTCACGTCACAGCGCGTCCCGTCGTCTGTGCAGACGTCGGCAGCCGCGCCGTGTAGCCCGTCGGCGCCCGACTCTCGGCTCCGTCCGCACGACACCAACACTGTTTCCTGCGCGTGCTTTCCGTAGCGCTGCCTCCAACGCCGCCGCGCCGCTCCGAGCCCGCAGCGTCCACCGCCACCGCCGTCTCCCGCGCGTGGCCCCCGCAGCTTTCTCCGCCGCATCCTCGGCGCCCCTCGTCTGCTTCCCGCCATCGCAGCCAGCACCGAGGGCCTCCGTCCCCTGCTCCTCGGCCCGGATCTCCTCTCCGGCGCCGACTTCCGCTCCCGGTTCAGCCAGCTCACCCACCACGCAGCAACCTGTTCGGAGACACCCGCGCCCGCCACGTGGCAAGCGGCCACTGGCCCGTGGGTTAAACCTGACACGTCATCGCTTCCGTACATTTCCACACAGAAAACTGTACACACAGTCATCAGTACGGACGCCACATCAACAGCCGAATCAGCTTGCACAGTCAGCATTTTCCGTACAGTACGGAATACACAGTCAGCACGCCACGCAGTCTGTCCGTACAGTACGGACGCCCAGTCAGCCAGGAGGCGAAGTTTTTGCGACAGTCATACGGCCGTCAAATTTAATCGCGTGACTTGCTGACGTCAGCGCCACATCAACAGGGTTTGAAAATTTTTGGACCCCCTCTCATTTGCATTTTTGATTTTGCAGTTCAACTTTAAATGGCCATAACTTGCTCATTTTTGCTCTTTTTTTGGTGCAATTTTTTTTGAAATGGGATAGAATTTCATGCTCTCCGCAGTGGTGAAAGAATTTTTTGATTTTGATGCATGGATTTTTTAGAAAATACAGTTTTTGGTGACTGTCCCTGAGTAATCCCAGTTTTTGCAACTTCAGAGGCTTCGTTTGGAGTCATCCGACCTCCTTTTTAGGTGCCATTTTTTTTGAAAGTGCATATTTTTTCACCTAATTTCACATGATGCTATCAGATTGATGTCATTGTAAGTAGAAATTGTACTTTCAGATCTTGGCCATTTTTGGCTCTCTTGGTACTTCTATATTTGCTTGAATCTCAGTTAGATTCATTGCACTATTGATTGAAGTCTTTTGTATCTCATTTGAGAAGTTGTAAAATTTGCATCATAAGCCCACTTTGCCTTGTTTTGTAAGTGGCTCATTGTAATCGCACTAAGTATAAAGTGCCAAAATCATCACTTTTGGGGGGGTACTTTGATTGATTGAATTTGGGGGGTGTCTCTTATGCTTTTGTGCTCTTGTGTTCTTTCCTTTTTTCTGCTATGGGTTCTTCTAAGTTTCCTCTCTTAACTCCACATAACTATGCTACTTGGAAAATTGATGCATGGAGTAAACTTATGGAAAAATGACTCACTCATTACATTGATGGAACTATTGTTGCTCCAGCTGATCCTAAGGCTGATCCAGTTGGTCACTTAGATTGGCTCACTAAAAATATCATGGCAATTGGTACCTTAAGAAAGTATGTATCAAAGGATCTCATTTTTCATATTGAGAAATGTACTCTAATCAAGGATGCTTGGCAAAAGTTTCAAGACTTGTATGGTCAAGTTGATGAGATTAGGGGATATCAAATTGATAGTGATCTCACCATGTTAGATCCCAAGAACTTTGATACTATACAAGATTATGTCACTAAGGCAAATGAGTTGAGGGCACAACTCAAAGATTGTGGCATTGATAAAAAGGATACTCAATTGATATTCAACTTGATAGGCAAGCTTCCACAAGAATATGCAGCATTTGTTTCTAGTTTCCAAAGTCATAGGATGACAATGGATTCAAGCTACAAAATGCCTACATTTGATGCTTTCAATGAAATGTTGATGATGGAACAAACTAAGTTGATAAGCATGGGCATTCTTAAGGCTTCTTCTAAGTCTCAAGCATTAGTGGCAAATCAAGGAAACAAAGGAAATCAAGGAAAGGACAACTCAAACAAGAAGAAATGGCAATCAAAGCCTAAAGAAAAAGCATCATCTTCTCCACAACAAGGAGGTTCATCCTCTTCCAAGAGAGATAATTCACCAAAGAGAGAGAGACCTACTTGTGCTTATTGTAAAAAGATTGGTCATGAGGAACATCGTTGCCATACTAAGAAGATTGATGAGCTCACACATATCATCAAAAAGCATAACATTGATTTGCCTAAAGTCTATAAGAAGGATGATTCATCAACTTCCACTTCCTCACATTCAAAAGGAAAAGGGCAAGCATTCATGGCTTCTACAAGTGGAAAGACTCACTCTTTTGGAACAAGAAAAGGAAAAGCTCTATGTGCTACTATCAATCATGATTCAGAGAGATGGCTTCTAGATTCAGGGGCTTCTCATCATATGGCATCTTCACAATCTATGTTCTCTACATTTGAGCCTTGCACCATGCCACAAATTTTGATGGGCAATCATACATACATGGATGTGATTGGGAAAGGATCTATTGACATTGGGGATAACTCCTTCAATGATGTGTTGTGTGTACCCCACTTGACAAACAATCTCCTTTCTATCTATCAAATCCTACATGGCGCAACTTAGAGAGTTGTGGAGTTCACACCTGACTCAGTTTTTATTAGAGACATGGAGACTAGAGCTATCATTGCAACTGGGGTGGTTGATCATGCATCTCGGTTATACACCTTTTCAGATTTTGTTGATGATGATGATTTCACATTTGATGATTCTACACATGATGATCACACTTATTGTGATGATTCAGATTTTGAGGAGAACTTTGGACACTTGAACATGGGGATTCTCACATATAACCCAGTTCTTGAGTCTTGTACTTCATCTCCTCATATTGATATCACATCACCTATTGCACCTGATGATGCAGATAGTGCGACATTTTTGCCTTCATGTGATTCAGTGCAGCAGGATATACATTGTCTTCCAGCTTCAGATTCATGGGATGATTACATGACAGATATTGCAGGGTTGTTTGTGGAATCCTACATTGCAGATTTGGGAGACATCATTGATGACATACATCTTCTCTTTGATGAAGATGATCCTTCTTCGATTGTTGTGAGGGCACACTCTGACCCTCTTGTTCATTCTCTACATGATCATTCTTTCGAGGTTGACATGATTGTGGATACTTATGTACAGCCGTTGGAGGAGGTCTCTTTATGCTTTGAGGAGACACATGAGTCTTTGGATATTGTTCTACATTCATCTTCACTAGATGTTGGAGTTCCTTTTTCAGCAGTGTGGCACAGTTTACCACCTTTGGAAGGGGTATCTTTCAGCATCGACATGGGGACACTTGACCAGTTTTCAGAGATTCCTTTCATCATGAGTTTTCTTCATACATCTTCCCTTCATGATTGGGGAGACTTCATAGATACACCTTTGGTTTTGTTTCTTCCTAAGGGGAAGAATGTTGTTCGACGTTCGTGGAGCAGTTTCTTCATACATTGAGCTTCTATCATTGGTGCAGATTCTTCATTGAGGGAGGATCACAGTTTGACTTCTCTTCTTCTCTCATATGGGGGGGACTTTTTCCTCACATGGGGTTTTGTTCCTCACATTCTTCTTTGAGAGTTCTCTTGTATAGCTTTCATCTCTCTTTTGGGGGAGGGTTTTTTCCCATTGGGTTTTTCTCTCTTTCCCCACTTTGTGAGAGGTTTCATTTCATTGGTTTGCATGCATTTGCATTTGTTCATGGGTACCTAACATGGCCTCGTAGCCGGGACCCATCTTGCATTGCTTAGTTGCATTGTAGACTTAAGTGCATTCCCCTAAGTTGCACTTAAGGGGGGGTGTTGGTGTAAATAATTATTCATCATGGATATTATTACACTTACTTAAGTTTACTTAGGATAATGCATTTCATAGTAGTTTGGATATGAGACACTTGGGTGTTTGTGTCACATTGGGATAGTGTGTGTAGGAGAAATTCCACCTCTTATGGTGTTGATCTTGTTATTACACTATCATATCCACTTATTGTGGAGTGATAATTCCACCTTCGGTGGGTGATCCACCTCATGTGGAATATTATATTATTTCTCCTACCTACCCACACCTATTTCCTACCTACCCTTGTTTCTTATTGAGCCACATGTCATATTTGTGTGCTCATACATATCCCTAGCCTTTCCTATATAAGCAGGCTCATCTACATTGTATATAGGTTGTTGATCATTTTCTATTGATGAGAATACAGTTTATTCTTGTCCCATATTATGTCTCTATCTTGTACATTTCATTGACCTCTTGATCTTGGCAAAATCCAACATTATTCATTCAAATAAAGATATTTTCAATATACAAAAATGCTTTTTAGTGTCAATTAATCTTTACATTAAATCCATGGTTTCCTCTGCAAATGTGCTAAGTATTTTTGCACCATGTCATTTTACATTAGCTTCTTGTTTTCATTTATATTCTTATGTTTACACATTTAGAACATATAGATGTAGATCGATACTTATTATATTTTTATAATATCTTGAGCTAAAGTTTCCAATGTATTGATTGATTAAAAGATTATCATATTTCTTATTGTCAGTATATTTTCTATTATGAGCCTCTTTGCTATATGATTGGACATATTGTCACAAGTGAGACCTTGCATTATAGTTGTATCGAATTTGTTCTCATAGCCTAAGGTTTGGTTTGTGGAGAGATGAAAACATCACATGACATTGACTAAAGTTTATAGTTAAAAGATCTCAATCCTCTATAAAATTTGAGGATTGGAAGAAGGTAGTGTAGATATCTTCCAATGTGTTGGTAATTGTGAAGAAGGTTCTTTTGTTATTCAAAGAGTGCTCAAGAAGGAGAAAATAAAAAACATAGGAATTATTGTAAATAGACGAGGAAGGAACTAAGCACCTTAACTAAAAAAATCTCAAGAATAAGCTCATGCAAATGATGTTTAAACCTACACATGACTTATGCTTTGTTCCCCAAACTTTAATTTTCACATTAATGATTGATATCTTATCTTAGTCCTAAATTAGAAAAAAATAAAAATGAAGGATCTAAGTCAATTCTTTGACTATGTGACATTACACAATACACACACACATGAACATAATGCCATTAAATTAGAGTCTTAGGACACTAAGGATAAGGATTATCTTCAATGCATAACTAGAATTATTTAAAAAAAATTCAATCTCTCCAAAGGATTATACAACTCTAATTAGATTTCAAGTTTTGTACGGATTGGAGTGCTTATTAAATCCATTCATGAATCAATGTTAAAATACTTGGACTTCTTTTGAAGGTAAAATATAACTTAATTATATGTAAGGACTAAGGATCCAAAATCAACTCAAGGTGCATATTATTTAGCTACTA
The DNA here is from genome assembly GCF_030272615.1 of Cryptomeria japonica. Lineage (NCBI taxonomy): Eukaryota > Viridiplantae > Streptophyta > Pinopsida > Cupressales > Cupressaceae > Cryptomeria > Cryptomeria japonica. The sequence continues at coordinate 521,780,653 of NC_081408.1, read as the reverse complement.
AATTTAATATCATATGCTTGCAAGTCAATAGTATCAAGTTTTATACAAGAATATAAAGATAATCCATTTTTCAATTCTCCCTCAAATGACCATGTGGCAATCTCTAGGACTTATTAGTATTAGTTTCAATGGTTAGTATCCTATGTACTTATGAAAATTGAATAGGGTCATGCTAGAAGTTTACTATGAATTTAATGCATATAGTCTGTAAGTCATAACCAACCTTTAATTCATTTATTTATATAAGGGATTACATTTCACTTAATTTTCCACCATAAGATCGAGGTTGTTCAAATTCTAGGGACAATCCAATCACATCTAGTCTATTGTTCTACTTCGACACCCTTGCAACAAAGCATATAGTTTCATGGGGTCATGAAAATGTCTATAAATTTGGCCATATAGAATTATCTAGATCAAATTATTGTCAAGTTCTGAACTAGCTATATGCCTTTTTTTGTTTCATACATTATAGAGAGTTATCTAGCACATATAGGGTCCAATAGATAAAATAGTCCAAATTCTTTTACAAGACCTTATATATTGATTAACTAGACTTATATTTACATGTAAAGTAATACAACAACTTCAATGGGTCCAAAAACAAGTCAATAATTCAAACTCCTAAACAAACCAACACCACCTAATTATAACTAGCATAACCATCACTTTATACTCAATAGAATGAAAATCATTTGGAATCTAGAAATCTAGTAATATGATCAATATTCACCACAAAAGTGACCATGTGTGTTTGGTCTCCATTCATGAGTTGTTATACAACATAATGGGGCGTTGTGATTAATTATTTCTTAGTTTTTCTTCCTACCATGCAAGAACTAGGGTGCTTTAATGACAAACACACAAATACAATACGAGATAACCTTATGGGTAAGTGCACAAAGATGGGGGACCAAAAAGGGGTCTTAAGATATGTAAAGTGGAAAATTGGGAACCTTAGCCAAATTCTCCACTTGAAAGAAGAGGGGAACTTTACTAAGGTTCAATTTTCACTTGGGGAAACTTTACATTCAAAATAGGGGGATGAATCTACTAGACCAAATCCCAAAGGATGCAAGGAGATGCAAGGATTGAATACTAAGTAGATTGGTTATGATTGAAATACAATTGAACCTCTTTTGTAAGTTGTCAAGTTGAATTAAGACTAAATGCTGGAAATGAAGACAAAGTGTGAGAAAACAACAAGCTGCAATTGACTCTCTCTCCCTCCCCCATCCTATCTATTCCATCTCTCTCTCCCATTGTTTCCCTCCCCCATCTCTATCTCCCTCCCCCATCCTATCACTTCCCTCTCCCTCTCTCTCACCCTTTCACTCTCTCTCCCTCCCCCATCCAATCTCTTCCCTCTCCCTTGCATTTTTTCCATCCCCCCTCTATATCTCTCCCATTGTCCCCCTCTCTCTCCCTTAGATCTTGCACTCTTTTAATCAATCCCTACCTCTCTCCCTCCATCTCTCTCACTTGGGTTCTCTCTTTTCCACAAACCATCCCTCCCTCTTTCACTTAAACTCTCTCTCCCTTTAATCTCTCCATATTTTTTATCCCTTCTTCCCTATCTCCCTAATATACTCCTCTCTTTCCATCAACCCCTCCCTTCCTCCCTCTATCTATTCACTTGATCTCTGGGTAAGTGCACAAAGATGGTGGTAAAAAAGGGAGGTATAAGTGGGCACTTTTTTTGTGAAATCAAGTGAACCTGGAATTGGAGGAAAATTTTGAAAGTCATCCACTCAAGATATGAAGATAATCAAAGAACCAATATTGTAGTACTCTTAATCTAGTTTCCAAATAGCTAAATTTTTTCAAAATTGGATAACATTAAGGGGGTAAAATCCTTCCCGCATGAAAAAAAGACCCTGATTTTTTTTTAAAACATAACATAGTGTCTGACGTGCGCATAAAAAAATTCATAGTTAGATTTAGTATTTTGACAAATCCTTTGGCAGAAAGATAGTTAAGAGTGAGCACTAGAAGATGTGTATTTTTGGGTAATTTTTTGTTGAGTATTTTTTTTTATGATTTTCCCAATCGAGCACATCCTAAAAATTAGGTACCTATTCGTGCGTGAAGCATAAGTTGCACTAAACAAATCAAAAATACATATTTTATTTTTTTTAAATTGTAAAGAGTCAAGTGCACTACAATAATATACAAGGTTTTTAAAATCTGGATAAGTATATCAAAAGTTATTAAAAAATGGTGCACCTATGTCTGTGAGAACTATGGAGACACTTGTAAAAGAAATTCAATAATAATATGTTATTGTTGTTCAAACTTTTAAAAAATTATATGGTTAGAAAGCTCAGAAGATGGGTGAAAATATGGTGGCAATTTTAGAAATACCCACTTGATGAAGTGTAAACCTGATGATGACAAAGTCGATAAACAAAATTGATAAAATAAAACATGTAAAAAATGAGAGAAATGGAGGGAAATAAAACTTCCAAACCATAGCTTTGTCATCTAGGCCTATTTGCAAGCCTAAACAGTCAAAAGCGCGTATGAGGTACTTATGGTATACGAAGCGCGCACGGGGTACTTATGGTGTAAGAAGCATGCACATGCTATTGTTTAAATTTTGGGTGTGTGTATAATATGATATTGTATATATAATATATGTATAGACATATAATATATATTATTTATAAATGTATATATGTATATAATAATATGTAATATATTAAGTATATATATACACATATAAATGTATTGTCTCCCCCTCTCAAATGCATACAAGGTGCCTCTCTCTCTCTCTCTCTCTCTCTCTCTCTCTCTCTCTCTCCCTTCCTGCATACCCCATCCCTCTCTCTCTCTCTCCCTCCCTCTCTCCCCTTCTCCCTTCCTCCATACCCCATCCCTCCCTTTCTCCCCTTCTCCCTTCCTCCATACCCCATCTCTCTCTCTCTCTCTCTCTCTCTCTCTCTCTCTCTCTCTCTCTCTCTCTCCATACCACATCCCTCTTTCCCTTCTTCTCTCTCTTCCTCTCTCCATACCCCACTGCAACTATGTTTGCACTTCTACGGAAGTAAGTGAATTTATTTCTTGTCTGCAACTTCCTCTTTGATTTTTATCATGTATGCTCTCCTAAGAAAATTGACTAATGGATTTGTCTGTGTATATTGAATAGGAGGAATAGGGTTTCAAATTGAACCACGGGTGCATTGTCGTGACAAACAAGAAAACTTGTAATATTCTTCTCAAATGTGTTTTTAATGAGCAGAGCATATGTGGAAAACAGTGTCAATAAAGCAACATGATGAGTCAAAGTACCTGCAATATATTTTTTAGAAGGAAACAACCGGTAGGAAGAGAAAGAGGGTGAGTAACACAGATGATGTCCTGGAGAATGATAATGGTGGGTATGTGAGAGTTCTCATGTTGTTACACAATGCCTGTCACCTAAAGAAACTTTTTTGTATGCATGGTAGTGGTAGTATATGATGATCATCAGTTGTCAAAAGGCTTGGAATGGTACATACCCATGAAACAAATCAAGTATGTAATTCTTATAGTCACAATCGAGATCAATCCTACAACCTTGCAAATTTAATAGCATCATATGTTTTAGAACTTAGGCAGTACTCTTAGAGTTAGGTCAAGCTCTTACACTTTCTTTTTAGAGAAGCCTTGTTGTTTGTTCGATTGGAGTCTCTCTTATGCCAACAATGGTCTAACTTAGCTATATCAAAACTAAACTACTGATGTTCTATTGTATAATGCTTTATTAATAACTTTACATTTAATATATCATTTTATTAGCCCACCATATGACGCCTTGGGTGTCATTAGAGGTCATATTGTTTCCTAAGAGGTCATATGGTGTTCTGTGACCCCTTAGGACACCATATGACCCCTTAAGACACCATACGACCCATAACAACACCATATGGTACATCCTAAGGGGTCATAGGATGCCATATGACCCCTTGGGGCACCAATGACCCATAACAACACCATATGGTGTTCTAAAGGGTCATATGGTATTCTATGACCCCTTCAAACACTATTTGGTGTTGTTATAGATCCTATGGTGTGATAAGGGATAATATAGTGTCATATGACCCCTTAGGACACTTTATGACCCCTTAGATGTTGTTAGGGGTCATATTGTGTTCTAAGGGTCATATTGTGTTATGGTCTCTCTCTCTCTCTCTCTCTCTCTCTCTCTCTCTCTCTCTCTCTCTCCTGTCTCTCCTTCCCTCCTTCTCTTTCAGTCCCCCTACTCTCTCTCTCTCTCTCTCTCTCTCTCTCTCTCTCTCTCTCTCTCTCTCTCTCTCTCTCTCGCGCGCGCGCATGCGCGCTCTCTCTCTCTCCCCCTCCCCCTACTCTCCCTCTCCCTTCCTCCATACCCATTCTTCTCTCCCTCCCTCCCCCCTCTTCTCTCCCTCTCTCCCTCCCTCTACCTCTCTCCCTCTCTCTACCTTCCCTCCCACCCCTCTCTCCCTCTCCCTCCTTCCCTCTCTCTCTCTCTTACTCCTCCCCTCCTTTCTCTCTCCCTTTCTCTCCTTCCCTCTCTCTCTCTCTCTTCCTCCTCCCCTCCTTTCTCTCTCCCTCTCTCCCTCCTTCCCTTCTGCCCCCCTCCTCTCTCCCTCCCCTCTACTCTCCCCACTCTCCCTCTCTCTCTCTCTATCTTTCCCTCCCTCCCTTTTCATTCACATTTTTCTACTACCAATAGCACGTACGGGGTACTAAACCTATTAGTTCATTGCCCTGTCATAACTTTTTTAAGGCGTAGGAGCACATACACAGTACTTATTACTTGTAAGCATGTACGGGGTACTAAGCCCATTATTTGCTACCTTGCGATAACATTGTTTAGGCTTAGGAGCGCATACGCGCTACCTATTAGTACAAAATGAGAAAAAAATACTGTTGGGCTTGCCAATAGTTTATGGACTAACAATGCCCATGCGGTTATTAATGTAGCATGTACATGGTACATAGACATAGTTTAAGTTGCCCAAGAGCCACAATGGCCTCAAAAGAATTTTTTGAGGTCATTGAAGGCCCCACTAGAACTGTGTCTACACTTCTATCACTGTTTTATACATAGAAGTAATTGAATTTTTTTTGTTTTTGCATGATTTCAAAAGATTGAATTGTTGTTCTTATTAGTTTTGTCAATAGTATTGTGATTGTTTAATAGTTTGATTCCAAAAAATAGTGATAAGATGCATATTTATAGTTATTTGCTTGTTTATGAACTTTTGTTTACATATATATGTAATGTGATTCTATTTAGCAAAACTGATATCAACCATGGGAAAGAACAAGCGAGGAATGATGGAACAATGAGAGGTTGAAAAGGAAAGACAAAGGCAGCATATGAAGAAATTACGTGACATAAGAACAATGGGAGAAGAATTTATGTCATCCTCAACATCTCAATTTGATTTAACAAACAAACATAATGCACCTAATGCAATTGAAGCAGAGACATTTGATTTATCATATGAACCTAATGCAATTGAAGAAGATACCGCATTGAATAATCAATTAAATGATGAAAATACACCTTCTCTATTTGATGAATTGAATGTATATAATGCATCAATGTTAACACCTCCTAGAATCATTCGTAGGTAACCAAAGTATCTAATTGATATTGATGAGAATATATTGAAGGCAATGCCCAATAAAATGAATGAATGAAGTTGCAGGAGAATGGTTAAAAGAATATTCCAAAACTATTTTGAAAACTTAAATCAAACTGCATGATGTCAATTAATTGTTCAAATGATTAAAAATTTGAATTTTAGAGAGACAATGAAAATTCTAGGCCTAAGATTATCTGAAAGTAATAGTGAAAGAACTATTTTGACAAATCTATTTGATGCATATCAAGCTATTGGTTCAAAATCATGTACTAAAGATTCTAATGCTACTAGACATGTCATTACATCAACCATAATGAGCAAGAAAATAAAAAATGATCGTTTGATAAGAAAAACAAGTCATTAAATGTTAGTAGAACAACATTAAGTAAAGCATTAAAGAGGCAGGAAAAAATAGAGGAACCTAACAATAATTCTCTTTGGGCATTCTCAGGTAGACTACCATGCAAAGACAAGGTTGTTGTTGATGCACTAAGAACATTAATTAAATTTTTTTGGCATGACAACACAAGAGTTTCGCCCAACCAAAGAGATGTTAGTAGAAGGCGAATTGGGTCTACAAATCATGAGCCACATGCCAAACACTATTTGGATATGACTCAAACTAAATTTTATGAAAGATTCCTTCAAGGTTTCCTCAAATAAGAATTTCTCAAAGATTTTTTGAAATGGAAAAACCTTTTTATATTAAGATTAATCATGTATGCACCACATGTTGTTGTAGGATGCATATTGAATTTTCCATGCACTATGGTATTTTTTCATCATATTTGTTCTACTTTGCACACTAACGATGTTTTGCAGAAATGCAATATACAAGTACCTCCTAAGTCAGTAAGAGAAATTATTCCAAGTGTGTTATGTAATAGACATGATGGTTGCATTTATTATAAGATGTCTTGTTTGGAAGGTTCTTGTGCTATATGTGGTGGTTTGCAACGTTTACCAAGATGCGTACATTTGGAGAGCACAAATTGGTATGAAACTAGTTTCTTTCAGAAAATACAAGACAGACACATATGGAGTTAAAGATGGAAAAGATTTGAAGAGATGTGAGCTAATGAAAAATGATATATGTGTAGTTGAATTTATGAAAATGTTTCAAGAGAAACTAGTTTATGAGTACATAATGCATACACATAGAGCTCGATGGTTAGATAAGCAATTCAAGTTATGTAAGGACACATTTCCTCTTGGCACCATTGTCTCTATCGTTGATTTTGCTGAAAATTATACACTACAAACTCAAAATGAAGTGCAATCTATGTATTATCACTCTACACAAGTTTCTATTTTTGTACACATAGCATTCATGTAGGTAGATGATCATACTCATTCATCGGTGTTTGTACAAGGATGCTTTAAATTTTTCTATGATAGTTTAAGGGAAAGGAACATACGATACAATTGACACTTAATATGGTCAGATAATTGCACCGCACAATTCAAGAATGGAAGGATGTTTTATTGGTTGACAAGGATGCATATGACAAGCGGTGTACAATATTTTTGGAATTTCACTGAGGTTCGACATGGTAAGGGAGAGCACAATGGTGTAGGAGCATGTGTGAAAAGATCCCTAGCTAGAGAAGAATTGAAGTGCGAAGGTGGTGCTGAGTTGATAGATGTAAAAACAATTGTGTGATGGTGTAAGTCTACGATAGGTCTAAGTAATCTAGGTACGTCAATGGTTCATAGATACTTTTGGTTGATCACTGAATCTAACATTGAAAACTATCTAGATTATTGTATAGTTGTAGGATTGAGTGACATGCACTCATTTATGAGTTCAAATTCGAGTTCACTGGTAATTTATACGAGATAGATGGTATATTTTTCTCTTCATGCATGTATTTTTTGTGGGAAGAATGTGAATCATAGGATTGGGTTGACAAATGGTCTTGTAGACCATTGGTTCCCACTGATTCATATCAAATTCTCAAAGGACTACAATTGAGCCAAATGGAGACATCAGTGGATTTTGACCATGTATCCGACCTAATGGATTCAGGTGATTTTTTGAGTTAATTTTTTTTCAATTATTCTTTTTTCTTCATTTTGTTGTACATCATACTTTATTTTTGGTATTAATTAACACTTTATAAAATGCAGGTCATGTGTATGCAGTTGTTGCAGAGGAGAACAATGAAGAAGTAACAAATTACTATTTGTGTCATTGTGTTGAGCCAAAAAGAAAATTGACAACCACAATTATTAACGGAGAGGGTATTGAGTACCCAATAGGGTCTGTTGTCATGACAGGAACATGGCTTTGGAGATACCCTATCAAGAATTTTGATGTTTGGTTGTTCGAGGACTTTGAAACACACAGACGTATTTTTCATTTCTCTAACCTTGTTGTTGCAACAAATATTCATTTGATGAAGTATCGTGGTAGACCTCATAACAAGATTTTATGGAAAGTTTGTGAATCTGACCACGAGGCAATACTTGACACAATATAGGTTAGAGTTGATCCTAAAGGCTCACTTGATTGATTCTATGGTTCAGAGTAGAATGATTTTGAGAATTTTGTATAAATCGTCGATGAATTGTTCTATATTCATTTTTGTATATATAAATGCCCATGAGCTGGTTTTTACATGTTTAGGGGCATAATATTATATATTTAAATGGCAATGAACTGATTTGTACATATGTACATGCCAAATTTTGTATATTAAAATGGCGATGAGCTCAATTGCACATATTGTAATGCCAAATTTTGTATAAAAACCCATGAGATGATTTGTAAGATATTTTTTTGTATAATCAAATAGCCAAGAGCTTATTTGACCATATTTAGAGGCAAATTTTTGAATAATATGTGACAAGGTTTTGCGACTATTTTGTGTGTCAATGTTTTGTGACTATGTTTTGAGTATATGTGATGTGTCCCTGGTCAATCATGAACATTCTTGATTCTTGTATAATCATGGAGAATTATTTGAGTCATTATTGGGTCATATGGGTCATAGATTGAGACTAGATACAAATTGAGCAAAAATTGTCACTGTTGTCAAAAAAAATGTCGAAAAAGTTCTTAAGCAACTTCTACACTGTGTCAGTAGGGTATGACTCTCAGCGTTCCGGTGCTTTGGAATGCATGACAGGAAAATGCCTAGCATAAAACTACCCACCCAGACGTGCTCGTGACGTTAGTTTGTGCACACGACGAACCAAATCAATTCTAGCCAATCTTACAACTTTGCATTGCATGCAACTGATGGTTTTTGCAATAGGCAAAAAAATGCTACCAATTGAAAATGGCTCTGATTCGTCAAAAACCAAGATAGGACATTGTAGAGCATCACACCACCCCACAGGTTCAAACGGATCGACCATGTGTGTCTTGGATTTAAAGAAACAATCTGTCAAATTTTGACAATTTTTGGGACTCAGGGCACTTAAGAGATCGCAGTGGTATAGTATGACTCTCGATGTTTTGGCGCTTTGGGATACATGATAGGGGAATTTATAATGTAAAATTTCCCACCTTAATATGCTCATAACCTTGGTTTGTGCACATGATGAGCCAAATCAATTATAGCCAATCCTGCAACTTTGTTTGGTATGCAACTGACGATTTTTGGCAGCACGCGAAAAAATGCTACCAATTTAAAATGGCTTCTAGTAATAAAAAACAAAGATACAAAATTGTATAGGAGCCTCACATGACCCCACAAGTTCAAATGGATTGACCATATGTGTCTTGGATTTGAAGAAATAGTCCGTCAAATTTTGACAATTTTTTGGACTCATGGCACTTAAGAGATCGCCTCGGTACAATATGACTCTCGACGTTCTGCCACTTTGGGATGCACAAAAAGGGCATACCTAGCATAAACCTACCCACCCGTATGTACTCGTGACATTGGTTTGTGCACACGACAAACAAAATTTGATCATTGCGAGCATGAGGGTGCTCTCACACCAAACACAGATTGTTGTTTATATTCATATTGTCGATTTTTGTTGTTTATATTCATATTGTTGATTACATATGCAAATATTCATTTAAATTTATAAAAGGGAAGCCACCAAATTCAATGAATACACAATAATGAACTAAATACAAGATTTTTGTAGGGTTAATTCAACATTTTAGAAATTTTATCAAATCATATTCCACGATTGCAATGTTTTATATCATATATTTTTGTTTTTTATATTCATATTGTTGATAACATAGGGAAATGATCAATTAAATTTATAAAAGGACAACCACAAAATACAACGAATACAAAATAATGAGCTCATTACACATTTATTGGATCGAATATCAACATTTATATATATATATATAAAGGCATGTCTACCAAGTCAATACAAGTATTACAAAAATGTGGCATATGTCATGTCCAAATCGATATACAATAAAAATGTAGAACATATCTACATGTATTGGTCATTCTATGACCAAAACTAACACTATACATGATCCTAAACTTGTGGTGGATCATCAAAATCCAGCCTCTTTGATGCAGTACATGACATTGTAGATGGCTGCAAAACCACATTTCAAAAGCTAAGTTAGAATTCTTTAATAGAAAATTGTTCACAATTAACAACATAACTATGCATTTAACTATAATTCCTTTGCAATTGAAATATATATTACCTCATCAACTGATCTAGGAGCTAATGTCTTTGTTCTCCTCTCCTTGTCACTCTTAGGAGTTTTCTTGAAGACATACTTAAATGGATCCACGTTATGGCCGTACCGCGAAGGGGTCTATTGTAGATTAAATGTACAATTAATACAATGTACTAACATAAATATATCAAAAATACTTAAAATCTATAATATAGAGAACAATGGCGTACATGTGCCAAAGATGCTTCTCCAATGGACTGTTGATGGCTCACCATCGATGGAGAAACTGTTGCTATTACCTATACAAAACATGTTCAAAGATTAAATACAATTAATATAATGGTAAGTATTGTAGGTTAAAAACAATTAATTTTACATATCAAACAAAAGTGTAGCGGATCCTGAGATGCTTCTCCAATGCATGGAGGAGGGTTCACCATTGATGAAATAGGTATGGATATTTCCAGTATGAAAAAATTATAAGATTATAATATATCACAAGTTCACATGTATGCGTGCATATAATCATGAAATCAAGAAAATAAAGTAGAGATACACACCTCTGCCCTCTCTTGATCCACAAGCGAATCAGGTGCATTCAACAAATCCACATAGCTCAATGGTTGTTGTACATGTAAAATAGACAAAAAACACTAATCAATCTACAAACCCCAACTAATACTTGATTTCAACATTTTCTAACAATTGTACAACTAAAAATGTTTTCAATTACCTTCTTCCCACGTTTTGGCATCTTCGAGGAATTCTTTTTCTTAGGATGAGCCCTAGATGCGGAGCGGGTACCCTAAAAAAACAAAATTAACATGAGATATTAGTATAGATAATAAATTAAACATAATTTTAAAAATCTAAAATGAAATGACTTGCATATTCCATCAAAACAATACATAAAAAGGGTTGTACAAAATATGATACTGTATAGCCTTGTAGGCCAAAATCGATCGCTGAGGGTGTGATGTCATCAATCTAGGACATTTGGTCCCCTATCAACACCTACAAAACAAAAATTGGACCAAGCATTAAAGATAGTTAGTATATCCTGTATTTTTTTGAATTCAAAGTGTACTATTATATTTTAACATGTTACAAAATTTATACGTCAGTCATCGAAGTTGCAACTATAGTAACTGGGGGAGGAGTATGGGATACCGTTGTTGCATCTTGAAATGCATATTATTTGTCTCAATTTAAATCGATGTATAAATGAAAATTCATTTATGTAATTACAAATTGAAAGTGACTGATAAATAAAATGCTATGAATTCAAATCAACATACATGTGTCTATCGCTCATGGGCAAACACCATGTCCATTAACTCATCTGTCAGTTTGAAGTCCTCAGTCATGCGGGCCTGACATCTACTCCCATAAATCATGCACAAATGAGATGTGGATCCATCTACATCGGTTGCATCATCTATCCCCGAGCATATCCCCGAGCAACTAACACACATATGTTGGATGGGCTCTCTGTCGCTAGCTAGAGCAACTAATGGCTCATCATCCAATACAATAGGGTGTGCTAACAACGTCCCATGCTGGATGATGGCACCAGTCAACGTTGTGGCTACCTGGAGAGTCTGTAGCTCCATCAACTCTTTCAGATCTACTGGGAAATCCTGATGCACCTTGGGTTTCAGTGCTAGGGGCGGCGAATCTCTGCGGGTAATTGCCTATAGGCTCTAGGTCTATCTTGGGGAGAGCCACCACCTATACCATGGAACTCTCTCATGTTGAGCACAAACTCACAATATACTTTTCTCAAAAAATATAATGGCACCTCATAATTATTACAAGGTGGATCATCAAAGACCATCCACCACCTCTGCTAAAAAACATTCTTCATCTGCACATTTGTACACCAATGTATGGGAAACCTCTTTGCCTTAAGAGGTAATGACTAACCAGTTTTGGGATCAATGAAAAGGGCACATATTTGTTGTTTACTAATATTTTTGTTTTTTACTCCCTCATATGATAGCCCATCGACATAGAATTGATGACACCTATCCCTAAAGCTTCCCCATTTGGTAATTTATATGGAAACAACTATGGCACCACTAGCTAATGTTTATAGGCCAGTGGTGAGGGATTGATGATGCTCAAGTTCGGATGTTTTCAATTTAACAATTAGTCTATTGATTTTAGACGTATTTTTGTCCTAACTAATTAATTAATTGCTCCTATGTTTTAGGTTTGTGGTCAAAAGGAGGAATTGAGGATGTATCTTGTGGGTTTTAAGGAGGTGCATTTGGTTGTTCTTGTTGTGGATTAGAAGAATCTGGTTTTTGAAATAAAAAATGAAAAAACCTAATCAAAATTAATGAAATTAAATTCAAAATGTAAAACAAATTGAACAAACAAGAAAGAAAGACAAAAATAAACAAAAACTAACCTTGATCCATAGTGTCTAAAGGAGGAATATAGCACTCCATTCATGGTTTAGGAGAGAAAATGAAGAAAAAAAAAACTAAAAATGCGCTATTCATGAGAAAATAAGACCCAGTTTTTTTTTAAAAACTTTTTTTGACAGGCACCACATACACGGTTCTTTTGGGAATATTAGTGCGTACGCACTCATTTTCCTATAAGTAGCATGTACGTGCTCATTTTCCTAGAGGTAGTGTGTACGCACTACTTTCCCTAAAAGCAGCGCATACATGCTACCTTCTCTAGGCTCGGGAACAACAAACCCAAGCGCGTACGAGGTCATTTCAAATTTTAGAACCACGTACGCGCTACTTTTTTTTCCATGTTCTTTTTGGGTGGTGTTCACTTTTCTGACCACCATCTTTGTGCACATACCCCTCTCTCTCACTTAAGTATCTCCCTCCAACCATTCCTATATCTCTCTCTCCCTCTCTCTGTCTTTGTCTTTGTCTCTGTCTTAGTCTCCCTCCCCCTCTCTCTCTCCTTCTTCCTCTTGGGATCTCTCTATCATTGGTATATTTCTTTATTTACATCAACCACTCCCTCCATCTCTCTCTCTCTCTCTCTCTCCCTAGTATTTGCCTTTCTTTCCATCAACCATAAAGAGGGAGACAGAGAGGGGTGAAGAGAGGGAGGGATGGAGAGAGTGAGAAAGAGAGAGAGAGAGGGAGGAAGGTGGGGGTTGAGGGAGAGACTAGAGGGAGAGAAAACCTAAGTGTAGGAGGAGAAGGGGAGAGAGAGAGAGAGAGAGAGAGAGAGAATGTTGATATGAGCATGCTAAAATTATTGAAATTTTATTGTCTGAAATTTATGTAATACTCTAAAAACTAGAATTTGCATTATAATTCCTAGAGATCTGAAACCACTCAAAAACATCCTGACAATATATACATAAAACATTTAAGTCTAATAAAAAGACATTAAAATGTGACTTATAGTTAAATGTTATATTTTATGTATATATTCGAAGATAGAGAGAGAAAGAGAAAGACAAATTTATAGTTTCCAAAATCAAAATGCACTTATCATTATGCAAATCCATTTGGTGCTTGCCCTATTTGGCTCTCACCCTATTCGGTGTACGCCAAACAGAAATGGCATGACCAAACCTTAGGTTCGGCATGCCAACCCTATTTGGTGTGCACCATAAGGCCTGATGAGGGGCCAAATTAGTTTTTGTCACTTTTTTGGTCCCCCATCTTTATACAGTTACCCTTATGTAGATTCTTCTAAGAAAGGCTCTTAAAAGACATTAAAATTTAACGGATACAAAGTTATTCAAGTTCATTCTAAAAATTTAAAGGAAAACAAATATTATGAATAATGTATTTTTAAAAATAAAGTATGATATGATAGAGTATCCACCTATAAGTAGAACGGTGCCTTCATACAAATGTGTGGTGTTGATGGGTCTTTTGATAAAAGAAACTAATGTAGAATGAACAAAACTCTATTTATCCTAAACAATGTGATCAATCCAAATAATCAATCAACTCCAAAGCACCTTCAACGTCGAGTCTTAGCAATCTAATTCCCATGTGGTCTTAGTGTTCAAGTTCTCATCATGATTCATACTATTATAGGAATCAAGGATCCAATAATTTTGATACCTAACAACATATTGACAATCATAAGAGTAAGTGCTACTAGAGTGTTCAATTTCTTATAGGTGTTATACTCGAATAAAAACCAATCCTTGAACCCAAGGGAATATGTTTTTGAAAATTATTAGTGTTTGGTAACGAAGGATACTTATAACAAATATGTCAATGAAGGTTATCTTGAAGTCGTGATATAAATAGAATGAAACACTTTGATTTATTAGGGATCAAACTTTAAAAGAAGCATAATAAAAGCACCCATATAAGAGTGACATAAAAGAAAGTTCCAAAAATGATAAGCTAGCACAAGATGTTCATGACAAAAACACTAGAGGGAAAACCTAAAATATTAAACTCAGTGTATGACAACAGATTCAACTCTTCAAAAAATATAAAATTAAATAAAAGGGTTGAGCAGAAAGGATGATTCAAGATGTGTATAAAAACATGACAATGCTTGAAACCTAAAGTATGGAAGATGATGGATCTTTAAAAATGTATTTGTTAGAGTTTGTAAAGAAAATATAACATGTACTCATATAAGAGGATTCTCAAAATACTTACTAAAACAGTCATAGGAAGTCTATAAATTTAAGTATGGGAGATGGACTCTACATATTTAAATAAATCATCCCAAAGGAATTTCATTACAAATCCCACAAATCTAATGCCAAGCATCAAAGCTCACTAAAGGGGATTGATATATCCATAACCAAAAAAAAGAAATAACCCTAAATAATAAATGTATCAAAGAGGAGATGGGTATGTATGACTTAAAAACAAAATATATTGAAAGATCAAAATGCAAACAAAAACAAAGAAACAGGGAAAAACATATGAATCCTTGATTACACAAACAAAACTAGAATAGTGAAATAAAAACAAAAAAGAAATAAAATACACATAATCAAGCTAGTGCATAAAGAAGAAACCCTACTTGTTAAAATGATGAGGGGTTGAGGGGAAGAAAATTGACAAAACAAACATCAACAACAATTAGCAACAGTTTGTTCACCATGAGCTCAAATTGTAAAGGGGCAAGTAAACCAGTTGTAGAGCATAAGAGAACTTGAAGGAGAAACAATAAAAAATTACTAGAAAAGAATCAAACAAGAATAAAAGGGAAAGTGACATGCTCAAGAAGATCACCATGAATACAAAGACAAATTTTTCCATCCTTTGTGCTTTGACAATTGTCCATATGGTGAGAAAATTCCCCCATCTTTTATGCTTTGATGGTTGCCCATGCCCTGTTCCAAATCTTTGGTTTGCGGTAGCCTGGAAAGATTAAACCGGCCAATTGCATTTTATCATAAAGTCTCTAAACCCTTTTCAACACATCCATTTTGTTAATACCTTGTTGGGATTCCACGGCAACACAATTCTTTGAGACATTCTGTTGATGATTCTACATCTTGCATATCCTGCAATCGTGACATTCGATCAAACAATTTTTGGAGACATTTTGTTGTCAGGTTACCATATGACATAATTTTGAGATTGGATATCAAATTTCTTGGAGCTTGGATTGAGGATTTGATTTCTTGGTTGTTGGTTGTTTTTTCTCTTCGTTGAATTTTCTATTAATTTGGAGTGTGATCTTTAGGTTGGAGCTGTTATTTCCTTCTCTGTAAATTTGATTTTGAAAGCTTGTATGATCTATGCCTAATGAAAATATTGTTTTGGGATTTATAATGGTTTTCAAAGATTGAATTTGTATTCGGGAAATATTTGGAAAGAAATAAAATTTGAAAAGGGAATTTGTAGATTATTATTTTCAAGTTTGAGATATTGCTTGCGGGGGTGTATTTTTTGACTTTTCACCATGAATGGTTATTGATACTCTTTTGTCATTGATATTTGACAATAAGCTTCTAATTAAAATGATTTTACCCTTTGTGTAACGTATTCTTTGTATCTCCTTTTCTTTAGAGCTATGATTTTGAGATTATGAACTCCCTATAGCTTGTTAGGAAACTTTTTATCTCACTTTAACTTGCACATGTTGTATGTAGTAAATTTGGAAGAGTCTGAGATTTCATTTGAGATTCATTTAGCTTTGTATGATGTCTCCTGGAGGTTGTTGTGATGTTAATACTTCTCTCCTTTGATGTTATGTGTTCTAGGTGTCATTCGAAGTATTGTGGGAGAAATTTATTTATATAGTTTTCTTTTTGTGAGTTTGCAACCTTGTAATTTTGTATTCCCTCTTTGATTTTTGGACCTTACAGACCTACTCGGTTGGTTTTGAGAGCCATCTTTGACCCCTTAGAAGATCTAGACAAATTCCCTATCCATATGAGTTTATTTTGCTTGGTTTTTGGCATGTTGACCAAAAGAACTAAAGAAACTACCAATAACACTACCATATGGTATAAGAATTCTATTATGCATCCCAAGGATGACATTCTGGAAACTAGGGATGCAAGTTTTCATTCCAAGAGAGCTAAGTCATATACTCATAATGTTGAGTTATGCACTCAAAACTATACCAAATGCACCCAAAACACTACCATATGTACCGATAAAACTCGGGAATGTACCAAAAATTCTATGTACATACTAGAAGTTCTATATTGTATTCCAAGAGTGTTGAGCTATATTCCAAGAGAGCTAGACTTCTCTAGAGGTCATAGAATGTTAGTTTTGAGAAATGTAAGTGATTGTTTGGGTTTTGTGCATTCTCTAGATGCATGGCTAGTTTGTAATGAGATTTTATGAGTTGCCTTTGATGCGCTTTGACCTTTCATAATATCTTTTATGATCCAGTGAGAGGGTTTGAGACATACCGTCGAGGTGTTTCTTATGCAATGAGTTTCTCTAGTAAGAGGGAGAATTCCTTGCTATTGAGGATTCTTCTTATGACTCGAGTGGGATGTGTTTTACCTCACTGTTGAGGATTTAGAAAAAAAATTAGATTCATCTTTGATTTATGTTTATGTTTGGCTCTTTGGTTGTTATGCATTAGTGAAGGCTATTGTCATGTATGTGACCTTATGTATCCTAATTTGTGCGACATGTTATTTATGATGTTTTGAGCACTTTTATATTGGTTGTGAGACTTTATTATTGTGCATATGTTATTATTTTTATGTATTTTCCACCCTAATGTCTAGGTGAATGCTAGGGGGAGTGGGATTCCAAGTTAGTTACTTGGATTGCAAGGGGGTAGACAACCAGGTTTCCTGAGGTCTAGATTGCCAAATATCTCATTGGGATTTTGAATTTGTAATCAAGTGATAATATAATAATTCTTGGGGTTGGGTAGAATAGTTAATCTTAATAAGATAAGAAATGGTTGGTGGCCTCTCTACTCCGCCTAGTGGTAAAGATCTGGGATAGGATTGGGAAGGCCTTGGAAACCTAGGTAATTTAATATTTCTTACCCCATTAAGGTCGAGATGGCTCTGCATGTGCATCTAGGATGGTTGAGACGTGTGCCTAGGTTTCCATTTATTGCATGTGATGACACTATTTCCCTACATGTAATTCCTAGTGCCTTGAGCCTTGTATTGATGTATTTTCACAGGAGGTTTCATATTTGGAGGTCTTGAGAATGGATTCTATGTTTTGAATTCTTGCACTTGTTTGTTTTGGTCTTTTCTTCGGTTCTTAGGTGTTAGCCTAGATCTAGAGTGTGAGTGGGATCTTGTATCATCTCCTAGAATGGGGTGGTGGTTCCTTATGGTCAGCTTGTTTGATTCCTTCTTCCATTTGGATGTTCTTTATTGGATGCTCTTGCATGGATGTGGACACCTTATCTTCTTAGCTATGGATGGATACTTATAGCAGATTGATGTAAATAATTCCTATGACATATGTATGTAATTGGAGTCATGATATAGTTGCAATGTAATGAGAACTATTTTCCTTATTTAAGAAGGATATTATATTCATGAGAATGGCAGGTAGCATTTTAGGAGAACAAAAGATGTAACATGTGATATTAGTTTATTAATGAAAATGGATTTATCTATATACATATAGTCTCATGTAATGTTAGGAATGTGATGGATCATCTTGAGGTTAGTTTATGGTGATGATATAAATGTATAAGTGATTGGGATTAGGAACATTTGGTATTTGTGTTTTAAAATGAACTTAAAAGGGGATTGTTAATATATGCTTAGTAGATGGATATGTTTATCTTATAGAATAGTGCATGATCATGTATGTATGGGAGGAATAAATCATGTTAGAGACTGTATACAAGAGTGTTATCATGCATATGATGTTATGCTATTTCTTATGGTTAATTAGATAATGGCCTTGAGATACCCTAGGCAATGCTTAGATGCAATTGTGATTATTTTCACTTGCGTTATGTGTTTTCATAATTATGTTTAGATGGTTAAATGTTATTTGACTAATGGATGCTTATTGTATATGAGTAGTTAATTTTAATCTTTATATTAGGTGATGTTTTAAGAAAACAATCTTCTTTTGCATGTTAGTTAGTATATTTCTCTAGGGTATTTTGGTGGGCATTACAAGAGATCTTCCCAATATTGTAGAGAGAATCGGGTGAAGAGATAGTTATCTGCTTAATGAACCCATTATCAGAATGGTATTATGGAAAGGAAGAAGAGGATACTACAGGAAGATTCTAGAACCATGATGTTTAAAGGAATTATTTCACATATCTATTAGAGAGAAGTTGTGAGTATTGTTGTAGACACTCTCAATGAGGTGCATATTAAATGTGATGCTAGTAAGACTTATTATGAGTTATGGTTTGGTCATGTTGCTATAGTTAGATATTTCAAAAAAAATTGTAGTAAATTTTATATAACAAGAAATGAAGATCTAGGGAAGTTTGATGCTAGATGTGATGAAGGAATCTTTCTTGGTTATTCTACTAAGAGTAAGGCCTACCAGTTTTATAATAAGAGATTTATAAAGATAGATGAAAGTGATAATGTGAAAATGGATGAAGAAAATGAGTATTAGCCTAGATACTTTGGATATGATTGAAATTATTAGACTGTTAGTGCAACTAAAGGAAAGCAAGTGTAGACCAAGAACCAAGTTCAGATTGACCAGAAAAAGCCTAAGAATGAAGGAGAAGCTATTGTAGAAGAAAAAGTTCAAGAGTTTAAGAATCATGAAAATCCTTAGACTCCTAGGTATGTAAGGTTAAATCATTCAGAGAATAAGATAATAGGTGATAAAAATAGAGATGTAATTAATAGGAGAAGAGTTGTTGAAGTTTATTGCTTTATTTCTAAGATTGAACCTAAAGATGTTGATGAAGCTTGTAAAGATGGAAATTGGGTTAAATCTATGGAAGAAGAGTTGAATTAAATTGAAAAGAATAATATTTTACATAGATTTTAGTTCCCAAACCTAAGGATAAGAATGTTTAATTGGAACTTGTAAAGCGGAAAATCGAACCCTAGGTGTTCCCCCACTCCAAGGAGAGAGAAAGGAGATCACTAGGGTTGACGGTTTTCACTTAGGAGAGACTTTACATTCAAAAGAGGGGTTGAAACCCACAAGATCCAGTCCCACACAATGCAAGACTGAATTCTAAATGAGTTTCAAGGGTTAAGACATCGAGGATACCCTCTTTTGTAAAGAATGTAGATAGAATGATTTAACTAGGAATGCATGTAAAGTAAGAAAGATTAGCTTATAAATGGAGATAGGGACATGAGATGAAGCTACAGACCTGAAATTAGTAGTAAAATGTTGAGATGATGCTGTCCTGCAAATTTGAACGAAAGTTGACAGGACGATGGCGCCCAGAGAGCACACGGTCCTCCAAAAAATCCGCGAAACAAAGGGGTATCTGTTCGTCTCTGCACAAGGATTCCAGATCTTCAATTACAACCGCGTACCTACAACCTACACATAGAAAAGAGAGGACGATTGGGGGGTTAGGGATTAGGGGTTTGCCTTTAGGTCAAACCCCGGTTTTGGAATTAACCAAGAAATGAGAATACTGTAAATGTAAATGTTTGTAATGTAATCAAGTACTGATACCTTGTTGTAAGAATGTTTGTATTCTTACATGCAAAGGTGTAATGTATGTTGTATGTTGTAAGTGATCTCCTCTTCAATGGTTGAATCCTTGTCTTGAATGCAACACCTAGCCTTGAATGGAGACTTAGAATGCTCAATTGCTTGAAGGGATGCTTGAATGCTTGAATGTTTGAATGTTTGAATATCGCTTCCGCGTCTTGCTCTTGCTTACTTTCTTCCTTCTTTCTAGGAGAGGAAAAGTAGTTTATATACTTTTCAATTAGGGTTAGGAGACTGATTTTTCTGACCTTAGGCCGACCAAGGAACATTATTTTCCAAATTGCAAACTTGAAGACCCGATGCCCAACAAGAGACCAGGCCCAAAATAGGGCCAAGGACCAGGGCGCTGGGTGCCATGGTCCTGAGGGACCAGAGTGCTAGGCGCCATGGTCCTGAAGGACCAGGGTGCTGGGCGCCATGGTCCCACCTCCCGGGATAGCAGGGTGCAAGGAGGATCAGGCCAAGGTGCAGAAATATAAAGTTTTTGATGTCGCAAGCAGGTTTCGAGGTCTCCATTCAGGCTCATCGTTGCGCCGCCATCGTGAAGACCCAAATGCAATCAAAATTGCAAGTGTCACAATTTTAGGACGCTACAGAACTAAATGAGTATTTCTAAATAAGTTAAATGAGCAAGGTGAATTTGTTAAGAATAAAGCAAGACTTGTTTGTAAAGGTTACGCTTAGATGTAAGGAATTGATTTTGAGGAGACTTTTTCTCTGGTAGATAGAATTAAATTTTTTATAATATTTCCTACTTATGCTGCTTACACAGATTTCAAAGTGTATCGCATTGATGTCACGTTAGCCTTTCTTAATGGTGAGCTGGAAGAAGAAGTCTATATTGAGCAACTGAATGGTTTTTAGTTGGCAGACCAAAAATATATGTTTTGCAGGTTGAAGAAAACATTGTATGGATTCAAGAAAGCTCCAAGAGCTTGTTATGCTAGATTGGACAAGTATTTGATGAAGCTTGAATTCAATAAAGGTACTACTTATAATAATATATACTTCAAAATTAATAATGATAAGATCCTAATTGTTGAAGTTTTTGTTGATGATATTATTTTTGGTAGAAATGATGGTTTGTGGAAGAAGTTTGTTGATGATATGGAGAATGATTTTGAGATGTCTATGATAGATGAGATGGAATTATTTTTCAAATTACAAATTACTTAGTTGGATAAAGGTATATTTATATCTCAATCTAATTATGTGAAGGAATTGTTGAAGAAGTTTGGTTTGGATGATGCAAAGCCTATTAGTAAATCTATGGAGGCCAAATGTATGTTGACAAAGGTTGATGATTCTTCAAAAGAAAATCGGACCTGAGATAGATCTATGATTGGTGGTTTGTTGTACTTGACTTAAACTAGACTTGATATTATGAAAGTTGTGTGCATTGTTGCTAGATTCCAAGATGATCCCAAGGAATCTCATGTTGTTGTTGTGAAAAGAATTTTTTGATATTTGAAAGGGACAGTTGATTTTGGTTTGTGGTATCCTAGAGATGGTGATTTCACTTTGAATGCCTATATTGATGCTGATTGGGAAGGTGATGTTGATGAGAGAAAGATTCCTAGTGGTAGTGCATTCTTCTTAGGTAAGAGATTGGTTTCATGGATGAGTAAGAAGCATAGTACTATATCTTTGTCTCCTATAAAACTATTGTTGTGTTGATAACGAGGTGGGTTGTCATAATCTCCCAAGAATTCAGCTAAGGAATCATCTGTGTAAAAAACATCCAAAGAAAAGACACAAGAAGGGTCAAATTCAATATATTTTGGATATCTTAGTGAGAGAGGAGCACAAAGGACATTAACACTAATATATCGACTCTTGGAGGCTTTAGTATGCTTGAAAGGATCATAACCAAGCCCAAATGTCATATCACGAAAGTTGTTTTCCAAGGGAACCTTAATCCCTTGTTCTTGAGCACCACATCTATTTTCATTATATCCACACCTAGCTAGAATGTGAAAACTAGGACCATAAAGCTTAGTAATTTCCAAAGAAGAAGGAGGATTTTCAAAAAGTGAAGGATCAAAATCCTCCATTCTAGAAACTAAGGGAGATGAAATCTGACAAGCCGCCAGAAAGTTATTACTCAATGGCCCAGAAAAAGTTGATTTCTTTTTAGGTTCTTTTTCTTCTTTCTTCTTTTCGACCTTAGGTTCTCAAGGGGGAGTTATATATTCCCCTACACAAGTAGGATTGAAATAAAGGGATCCCCAATCATCTTCTGCAAGAATCTATTCAGGAGAGAAAGTATTCTCAATCGTAGAGTCATGTTGAGAAGACTCTTCCCCAGGAACCTTAGCTCCACTTGAGGAAGTATCGAGGATCGATCCAAATATAGGAGACAGATTTGATGAACTAGTCATACTAATCGAAGTAGAAGCTTTAGAGTAATTATCTAAGATATTTGGGGAATAATTGATTGGAAAGGATTTGTAGCTTGATGTTTGTAAACAAGCCTGAAATGTTGTGTCACCTAATGAGGTGTATGTTGTATTGTTGTAAATGAATTTGATTTGACTATGCAATGTAGAGGGAACATCTTGCATGCTATGAATCCAAGGTCTTCCTAGCAACAAGTTGTAAGTCAACTCTCAAGACATGACATGGATAAGACTGGGTAAAGTAACAGAACTTACCTTAACAAGCAAGGTGATGATACCTAGTGAAGAGTTAACAACATTATTGAAGCCACAAATAGTGAGAAAATCAGGTTTGATAAAAGATGTATCAAAATTAGTTTTATTCAACAAGTTAACACTATAAACATTAAGGCCATAACCATTATCCACTAATGTTTGCCTTATCGTGCTACCATTTATGATGACCACAATCATTATGGGATCATATTTTTGTTGAATTTCACTAGAAGGCAACTCATCTTGTGTAAACACAATCTGAGCCTTAGGTGATGTAATAGAGCGAATCAAGGAAGACATATAATTAGCTATCACTATGGGTGGGACATTCAATATTTTCAAGGCATCTTGTAGCATTCCATGATGAGTCGAGGAAGTTTGAAGAAAATCCCAAAGGGATATCTTGGTAGGAGTAGCTTTACGTTGTTCGACAAGATCATATTCCTCACCAAGAGTTTGTGAAATATGAGGTGCTTGAGGAAGAATGAGTTGAGGATTGGGTAGAGGAGTCAGAACAACTGGAGGAGGGTTAGGTTATCGATATTTTCTTGTGTTATAGGTATGGAAAAATACATTATAAATCTCCTTATTAAGTTGTCTAGCATAGATATAAGGACTCTTAGTGGGATTCCTTTCTTGAATCATAATGATGTGTTTGTTTGGAGTGTTAAGGGAATCATGACTATATCCACCTTGAACTATGAAAAGAGGTTGATTAGGAAGAGGTGAAGTTGAAGGAAGATCACCTTGGACAACAAAATGTGATTTACTATGTTCATTCACATTTGATCATGTTGATTAACTTTTTCGATGCATTATTCTTGTTTGAAATTTTAGGCAAAGACATAAAGTCATCAAGAGAATCATCCAATAAAGCATGGTCATAGTGATTGAAAGTCTTATCCTTGGATTCAAAAGGTGACATAACATCATAGAGGGAATAATGGGAAACAACTATGTTGCTAGATCTAGTGGAGGAGTTGATAGGAATATACCCATGAGAGGGACCATTCAAATCATTTTTCTCATCATCATAAAATGACATAGTAACAAGGTTGATTAAATTTTGATAAAATAAAGGTTTAGAAGGATTAGGGTTGAAAAATTCATCTAGAGCTTCATCTAATTCATCCTTACTAAACTCATAATTAAAAAAATTGCATACATTATCAAAAGAATGAACTTGTTGCAAATATAAATCTGACATTTTGAAATGAAAATTGGATGAAACTAAAACACACAAAGCAAAGAAACCTGTATTGTTTTTCTCTTTCTCTTTTCTTTTTTTATTTATTTTTTATTTTGTTTTGAAAGAAAATGAAATAAACTATATCTAGATCTAACAATGCAATATGATGAAAATAAATTTGTGTTCATGTCGGGTTCACCAAAGATGTGTAGGGAAAAAAGTGAGACTAAGTATGGAAACCCTAATCCCACTCTCATACACACTCATGTAATACAAAAGAGCCTAGGGAGGTAATGCACATCAGCGAATTCTTATGAGAAAGAGAGAGACATAGATTACCTCTTAGGATTCTTTTCATTTTCTATAAATGAGAGAGAGGAATGATGTAAAATGCAATCTAACCTAGAAAGCAAATAAATAAAGAAATCCTAATCTAAGAATGCAAATCAAAGAATAACCGATGCAATTTTAAAAAGTATAGATCACAAGGAAAAATTAGAGGTGCACCTATGTCTAAAATCTAATAAAAAATGTTTGGGACCAAGGTGCCATGCCACTTTCTTAATTTTGCAATTGTGGAGCTGCAATTGATAGAAAGAATTTTGAGATCTATAAGTTGTTGATCTACCAATTCCTGTTGATGGAGGGTAGGACTAGGGAACCACGCCCCTATCCTTGGTAGGACCAAGGAACCATGCCCTTGTCCTTAAAATATTTATGCACTTTTGAGGTTTCCAGGTGGTGTAAATACCTGTTCCTTACCTCTAACTACTTCTAGATTATGTTTTCTGCACCTACAACTGAAAAGGGAAGGTTTGGGGAGGCTATATAGGGTTTTTTCTTAGTCAAACCCCTCTGTTGGTGATTTCCACCTCCATGAATAACTGATAATATATTTAAAATGTGTGTGCAAGAACCTTGTATATATGCAAGATCCTAAGAATGAAATAAACAACCTAGAGCAACCCTAAAGACTAAACCCTAATTGCTTATAATTGACAAAGTAAATGCTCTAAATACATAATGAAAAGTGATCTAAAGCATTAATGTGAATCAAAATGAAGCTAATTAAAAGATCTGAAACAATGTGAAACCATACCCAACTCCAAGGGAGAGGTACATGCCAATCATCAGTTGATGATCGCCTATTGTTCTTCTAAATCTTCAAAAACCTGCTCTTAGATTCTTAGAAGAAGACCCCCTTCAAATGAAGAAAGAGAGCTCTTAAATATGAAACCCTAGATCTTAATTTCATGTTTATGCCAACCTATAATTTCAATTTCCCACTGATATTTTGGGGTTAAGCATTATCATATCATAGGATTATGCTCCTGAAATTTTGGGAAAAAGTCATGAACCATGTGCATTCCCGCCATGGTTCAACCAAATTTTTGCTGAATTTTCAAGGTCATTAGATATGATGATATTAGAGCACATCCCAAAGTTACACCTAATTTTGAGATGTTTTGATATGCAAAATTGGGCCTAAACTGTCGAAATAAGACATAATTAGGGTTTATGATTAAATGATTCATTGAAAGAATAATATAAAAAAGGGGCACACTTAGGGTAAAGGGCCCAAGTTTTTAATGTGTAAAGTGATGAGACGTAACCTTAGATTTAATTAAATTAATTAACCAAATGCTTAAAGGGGAATGAAAAATGCAAGATGCAAGACTCACTAAGGCGGGTACTAACCTAATTATGAAATTGTACCACCCTAGCAAGGGTGTACAATTTGCAACACTACAACATGAAAAAAAAATTGTGATGACCATAAAGGATTAAAGAATAATCTATTTAATCTCCTAACTATATGCATAAAAAAATGTCCTTCTATTGTTCTGTGTCACCTTTCAATTGGAAGTCACTCAATACTTTAGCTCATTGTTGAGAAAGAACACATTAAAGTCTTGCATTTTTTTCAAAGGTGGAATAATCCCTCTTATCTTACCCTTGACAAATAATATTTCATTAAAATCACCTCAAATAATATAGGGAACCTCTAGGAAAGATGTCATTTAAAATAATGACAAAGAATCCCAAACCCTCTTTTTTTCTAGCAGTTAAAGAAAGACCATAGAGATTAATGAGCTATAAACTAACATTGGAGTAAATAACTTGAGCTTGGATGAAGTTTTTTTTTACTTCTATTATGTTGATCTAAATTTTGTTTCCATTCCATAGGATAGATAACCCACCTAAGGCTCCTACTGAAGGCAAGGCTATGTAATTCACTTTTTCTATTTTCTAAAAGATTGTAAATTCTCATTCTCCAAGAATTTAGTCTCCTAATACAAAACTATGCCTACACCACTTGCCTCCATTTGGGTCTTGATGATGAATTTTTTTCTAGGGGCATTGAGGACCCTAACATTCCATGTAATAATCTTCATTTCTTTCACGAAGACCAATAGGCTCTTGATGGTATCATGATCTCGTCTAGAGTAGATTGTGTTCCTACATTAGTTTCTTCTTTTGTCTTCTTAGTCTAGAGAAATCTCTTACGTTTATCCTCAGTCTTTATGACTGTATTAACTTTAGAAGAGGCCAGCGTGGTTTGGAGATTGGGCAATTTTATAGGAGACTCTACATCATTAGATACAATCTATGTATCTAACTACATAAACCTTAATACTTCATCTTCCTTTTGATTATTTTGTTCTAGAATAAAAGATACTGATAATTATCCAAGAGAACCATCCATTTCCACTAAATTGGAAGAACAGACGGCCACAAAAGAATTTAAAAGAATAATTACCTTGTGAGATATACATGGGTTAACATCCATGGATCGACAACTATCAAATATACTAGGGGGCTCTATATTAACTAAAAAAAATTGGTTGTTAGCCTTCCCACATACTAAAATCTATTTTGCCCCTTGAAGATTCACAAGATGCAAACTTAGATCAATATTCAAATTCTGATAATCTTGGGGAAGCCTAGGATAATACTACAAATTATTACCAGCACCCCAAGCACCATGATCTATAAACTAAAAATCTTCTACTAGAACTTGATCTATCGTTTCCTCTAATATTTGATAGTAAATCTTAAAAGGCATGTCATACAAAATTTGGTTGAAAAATCCTACTAGAAAAGGAGCTTTAAGGTTTTCCAAAAGAAGAGAATTTATCATCCCTTGATTACATGGGATAGCTTAATTTTAATGTATATGATCATATTTAAGGTGGGAGATCCCCCACACAAGATCAATTTGATTTGGAGTAGTTAACAGTTCTAGAGAAGGCCATCTAATATCATGCCCCAAGTTGTTCTTATTGCTACCTTCAAAAATCCCAATTGCATATTGCCAACCTATTTAAATTGTCCACTGATGAGATCTACTGAACTAAACGTTCCACTCCAAATCCATGAGGTGGTTAACAAACATGTTGATCCAAACTAGGATCTATTGAGGAGAAAGTATGATCTTATGACTCTTAATAAGAGAATCATTATAAGGTAAATATGAGACAAAAATAGGGATAGCTAGAGGCACGACTCTTCTTGATGTTTTTGAAAAAAGAAAAGAATTTGGCACTAGGTCCAAAACAAATTATTGATTGCAATTTTATTTTTTTTAAGCATGTGGTGAGAATGTTTCAGGCACTTGACAGTTTCTTTTCCTGGCACAAAACAAATTTTGAGAGACTTGTTTGATAAAAAAATTGTTATTGAATGAAATAAAACACAACAAAAATTGATCACGCCACATAATGATTTAGAAAAAAACTCACTAAAATCAATGAAGGTGATATACCTCAAAATAGAAAAAATTATAGAATGAAATAAAATACAAGAAAAATTGATCTAACTGCATAATGATTAAAAAAAAGAAATAGTGAAAGAAATGCAAGTGTTTTACCTCAAGGTTTTTCCCATAGTGTGACATACTGTGAATGATGTCATTGATTGCTAAAAAAAGGATAGTGTTTACATGAAAAAATTACAAAACCCTAGCCCTCTAGAGATGGAAGAAGTTGATGTTTGGGCATTGGATTTTGTTTTTTGTTCCTTTCCTCTCCATACTTATTGTATGTATTAGAGGGTCAAGTTGAAGTGGGAGTTTCTCATTCTAGTTCAGACTTGTCATTGTGTGAAGTTTTCATTATTCGGAAGAAAATTTTGGCAATGACATGGAGCAAATGCAAGAAATAAAGGATTTTGTGGCTACCAAGGTTGAAAGAGATGAATAGTTACCGATATGTGTTTTGGAAGATAAGGTAAGATCTATAAATGACCTATGGATTGATTCATCTTTGGATCTTGAAGATGACAATTATGATGGTGAATTTGAAGAATTATGGACAAAATAATTATGAATAGAAGAGGAGGAAACTAGAAGGAGGAACTATTTTTAATGGGAAGGGAAAGAGTTGTAATATGGCAGAGGTACAAAGAGAAATTTCAAGTTCTTCAAGGATTATGGCATTGATGTTATTGGCAAAAATGATGTCTTCCCTATGGTGAAGGTTGAACACTATGATACCTCGGTTGGGATTGACATGGATGGTGCCTATGTAAAGTTTAGACTCTCTTATCGAAAAAGATTCTAAAAATTTATCCTATTGTTTATTTGGTTGTGGTAGATGCTCTTTTGGAGGATAGGACATTCCTGGAAGTGTGAGCCATGATTTAATTTCATATGAAATTAAAAAAATGAGTTGGGACAAGATATTGGAAGAGGTTTCCAAGGAGTAAATTAATCAATGGTGATTTTGATGAGGAAGATCTCAAGATAAGGAGAACTGGCATTACTTCCACTGTGTGTGTTTTGGTCATTCCACTGGCATGCTGGATGGTAACAATTTTCAAGGGCCTAGTCTGGCCAATGATGGGTTTTAAGGGTTAGTTGTACTCTTGGTAGGCTAATGACTATGTTACTGGTTATGGGAGCCTAGGAAAACCCTTGTTTGCTAGTTTTGGGATCCAATTTAAAACCCTTGATGAAGGTTAGGGGAGCCTTTAAAAACCCCAATATATTTTAGGTTTAGGGAGCCTTGTAAAACCCTTGTTTATGTGTTAGGGACACTTTGTGTCCTGTTTGTGGCTTGGTTGTTGGTTTGCCGATGTTCTTTTCTTTTAGTAGCATTGTTATGTGGGTTCCAAATCCTGGTAAAATCTGAGGCTTTCGAGTCCCTTCAAAACCTTTAGGGTTTCGGGTCCCCTCAAAACCTGTTTACGAGGTTTCTGGTCCCCTCAAAACTTGTTTACCCTTAATAAAAAACAAGACAAATATTGTTGATAAGATCAAATGTCATTCCTTGCTGCCAAGGAAGGTGTTCTCAAGAAAGAATAAATAAAGGGATAGATATGAGGAAGAAACATAATTGTCTAAGGTAGTAGTGGTCTATAATGAAACTTCTAGAAGGGACTATGAGACATGAGATCTCATTAGTGTCTATACCAAAAGCAATAGTGAGATGATGAAGAAATCAATAGGGTTATTAGGCTATTCAATGGATACTATATTCTTTGCCCATATAAGGAATCGGTTGTGTGATACAATGGAGAGGCGCATTGCGAAGATGTTGATGATGGGTAGTGTCACAACCCTCCTTTATCACTTTTTGATTTAAATACAATTCTATTATATTTTTGGTTAAGATATTTAAATGATTGAATAAATGTTATAAAAGAATAAAATGAACACACACACACACACTTGGAGAATATAATTCAAAAGGCATTATTTTTATTTATTTATTTTCCACTCCCAATTTTGGCACATGTTGTAGGAAGAATAAGAAGCTTCTAGAGGAATCTCCACCACCTTGCATGTAACTGCCCCACTAAGTTTAATCAATTTGCATGACTCCAATATTGGAAAAGAATCTCCTTTTTAATTAAATTTTCTAGATAGTGGAATGGAGGGATTTTTCTTATAAAATGATATGCAAGTTTCAAAGAAGGGAGTTGATTATGTTTTGAAGAAAATTTCCCAAGTTTTTTTTTCTTTGGTAGTCTCATTTCTCATTGCAGGATTTTTAAGTTGTTGTTTGAAGGGTTTCTCTCAAGTTGCAAGGGAGAATCAAAAGGATAGCTAGAGGATTCAACATCAAGCTTCGATAAGCCAGGTTCTCTTCTTGTTATTTCACATTCACATATGAGAAATGGTATTATCCAAAGATAGTTTCTAGATTCTCCCTTATTTTAAATACTTTTATTTAGGAATAAATATTGATAAAATACTTTCTCATAATGCATATAAAGGATAGCATTATTATTTATTTTTCCTAGAAAATATACACATAATCTTGCTTTTTGTTTTTCTAAAGATTTTTAGATCTGTGCAAAAATCATATTTCCTTTATTTTTAAATCTCTTTTTCTGAGAGTAAAACTCTTCCCTGTGTGATTTGAATCTTAATCTTTTTTTCTTCCCTCTAATTCATTTCTCTGGTTCTTCGAATGGAAATCTAAATCTCATTCTTAAAATAAATCTCACTGTGAATATTAGTTAAATAAATCTCTCTATGAATATTAGTTGAATAAAACCTCTCTGTGAATATTGTTGAATAAAATCTTTCTGTGAATATTGTTGAATAAAATCTTTCTGTGAATATTGTTGAATAAAATCTTTTTGTGAATATTGTTGAATAAAATCTCTGTGAATATTATTGAATAAAATCTCTTTGTGAATATTAGTTGAATAAAATCTCTCTATGAATATTAGTTGAATCTCTATGAATATTAGTTGAATAAAATATCTCTCCCTGTGAATACTGGAAATAAACTCTCTCCCTGTGAATAGTGGAAATAAACTCTCTCCCTCTGAATGTTGGAAATAAACTCCCTCTCTTTGTGAATGCTGGAAATAAACTCTCTCCCTGTGAATGCTGGAAATAAACTCTCTCTCTCTCTGTGAATGTGGAAATAAATTTCTCTCTGTGAATATTAGCTCCTCGAAAATTTTCATTGATAGCTCTGCTTTTCTCAACATAATCATCTCTGTGATAAATTGGTTATCTGTACATTGTTGAGACAAAATTATGTCTCTGTATTAGTTCAATCTCATAATTTAATTCTCATTTCTTCTCTTTAACATTTCTTTTCATTATGCATATATCTTTTATATATATATATATATATATATATATGTATATATATATATATATATATATGTATATATATATATATATGTATGTATGTATATATATATATATATACATACATATATATATATATATATATATATATGTATGTATATATATATATATGTATATATATATATATACATACATACATATATATATATATATATACATATATATATATATATACATATATATATATATATACATATATATATATATATATATATATATATATATATATTTTCTCCCTTATATTATCTGGAATGAAAAAAAAAACATAAGGAATAAAAACCTATATATAGATATATTTAATTACACATTTATATTTCACAAAAAAAATATAATTCAAACTAAACAAAAAAAAAATGTTTTGAATTAATGTGCAGCATTACCGAAAAGGGTATGAATGTCGGTCAGTGCATGGGGGGGGAAGGGTGGCAATTTATTAAACCACCAGGGAGTGGTACCCTCCACTAACCCCTGCATTTACTACTAAGCCAATGGCTGCAGAGGGAGTGGAGGGGACCACGACTGTACCATCACCACTGCGGACCTATACCCACAGGTCCACAGGGGTGATAGGACCTGTGGTCCCCACTCCCCATTAACTCCATTATTTATTAAAAACAAGTTTTGGCTTATTAATATTTTTTTTAATTAATATATATATATTAAATTACAATTTATAATTTGTTAATAATTGCTTAGTTAAAATTTTTGGTTTAGTTGTTATAAATTTTGAATTAGTAAAATTAAATTTAGGGAGTAAAATTTTAAGTTTAATTGTTATAAATTTTAAATTAGTAAATTTAAACTTATGAAGACTTATAAGTAATTAGGATCATTGTATAGTGAATTTATAATTGCAAATTTATGTGTATAATTGAAATCTCCCAACCCATTGGAGATTTATTGGGTTACTTAGTCGATAATTTTCAAATTCATAATATTATGATTTGATCCAAAATTGCCCAAAGTCTAAACTAATTGTTCGAGTAATGCTAAAATTAAATTATTCTCGTGATAGAAGTAAACATTGCCTTATTTTGCATGTAAATGACACTAATGTTACATCATCGAAATTCTTATATATTAAATTGCATTCATTGATGAGCAAGTTACATTTCCATTATCTTCATGCAAGTTACATGTTTTAATATGTGAGTTCATAATTGTCATTATCATACCATTATATATTAATTAGTTTAGTTGTAGAAGAATGGTATTTCTTTTTATCAAATGGTACTTGGATGCCATCGAAGTAGTTATTCAAATAATTTATCTTTGCAATATCTAATTTTACACGTTCAATTCATAATTGTTTTCAAGTATGATGCTTTTCATAGCTCCTTAATTACAAAACTAAATAAAGGAAGTTGGAAAACCAAAACCTAGCAGTGTTCGGTATATATAGTGCCTCTGGGTCTTGCTTACGGGTAATGTCATCGTGTTGAACTACTGCACTTAATGCCTAATAAAGCTGCATCAACGAAGTCTGTGGCATTGTCCCTATAAATCATCGAGGAGTACTAAGGGACACTTGGAAGTTAAAATCCAAGGGGCGGGTAATCCCCCTTGAATCGATAATCTAATAAGATAATCTTTAAATGATTTTATATCCATTGAGTTAAACCATAGTAAACCCCTTTAGGGTGGTTAAGTAAAATGCTTTTATGAAATTGATTTAATCTTGAAGAGATATTGGTGATTGTCAATTGGACAAGGGTGATGCTTATGATAAGAATTAGGATCTAGTGTTTTAGGCCACAAGCAATAGGCCATCTTGAGCCTTTGCTTAAGCGCTACCACCATGGGTAGCAACCGCAGAGAAATTGTCTAGGACATTGACCCTAGAAAGGCTTGCATACCCACTAATCAGTTTCAATCAAACCATAGAGTAGAAAATAGAACTACATACTTTACACCTTGATCCCGTGCTGAAGCGAGTATGTAGGCAGTCTTGGAATGGAGTTGTTCCTCGTACTCAGGCATTCGCGGGTGGGGTTTAGGCTTGGTAAAAAGAAGGATTGAGTAAGAATCCTAATTTGAAAGATAGGTATAATAAAATGGAAAAAGTAATTCAATACATACTCGAAAGGAATCCCATATGGATTCGCTTAGCTTCCCAAGGCTTTAAGACAAATTTCGAGGTGGAATTCAAGCTTTTATTATGTTATTTAATTACTCCTAAGGATGGCGACCTTGGTGCACTTTTGTTACAAGAGTGTAGTACTTAGTGAGTGGCTTAGGACCAGAATGGTCCCAATGAGTCTAAATCTCTAGCCAGAGCACCTCCTATCCCGATTGGATAGATGCCTACCCCATATGGGTAGATGCCTATCCCATATTGGATAGATGAAATCTTATGTCCCGTATGGACAGATACCTAACCCGTATGGTTAGATGCTCATCCTGGATGGATGAATGCCTAATCCAAATGGATGGATTCCCAGAGTATGCGATTGAATCAAACACAGTGATTAAATTAAACAAAAAAAAAAAGAATGGTCAAATATGTTGGGTTAAATATGGTGGGTTATTCCAAGTAGCCATGGATATGGATGTGTGAAATGAATTATTTTTGGAAATCACAATATAAACATGTATGAAGAATGTGGGAGTGTATAGAAAGCACGTAATGTGTTTGACAAAATCCTACAAATTGACATGGTCTCTTGGAACACTCTGATTATTGGATACATTGATAATGGTCTTTTTTATGATTCTCTTAATTTATTTTGAAAATTCTTCGACCAAATATAATATTGTGGAATACTTTTATCACTAGTGTTGCACTTGGAATGGTTAACATGGGGGGAAATGTTGCAAATAATGGTGATAGTACACTTAGTTAGTATTGAGAATGACCAACGAAGGAATGGTGAAATTTTAGATACATCGACAACAAAAGCTAAGGGTATCATCATTTTATTTAATTTTATTGATTCTAACTTGGCAAGGAGAAGATTAATTTGCAATGTCGTTGAACAATCTTTGAAAATGTTAAAATCTTGTATGGGTTTGGTTACACTATGACATTAAAAGTGGAAATGCAAGGGATGCAACAGTGCATGGCTATACGAGTTGGTATTCATGTGGGAGATTGTTGAGAATGTGAATTCCAATGGTCACATGACTTTTTGTATTCTCTCACCTCTTCATTTGATAGTTGTATATTTGTATAAATAAACAAGTATAGACCATGTACCAAGTATTTGTTAACATAAGTTATTTTTCTAATTTCCCATGGATGTAGCCTTTAATGATAAACAACATAATTTACCATCTTGTATGTTTGTCTCTAATTTTTGTTTGTACTATTTGTATTATTTATATGTTTATGTGCTCATTAATACTGAACAAAACTTTGGAATTTATGAAAAATGGATTTTAATCTCTTGATTAGTTAGAACTTGTTTTCCTTTGTTTTTATATAGAAAGATAAAAAAACCATGAACTACCAATCAATAAAAAGAAAAAATGAGTAGAAAAATTAGAAAAAATCACCCCACACCATAAGATAAAAATGCTGGACCTATTTTCAAATCAAAGACTAACTACAAAACAATGACATGAAAATGTAGGGCCTAATAAATTCTATGAATGCACCATTAAATGTATAAGAAATGATAAATAGAATAAAATTAGCAAGTAGATGATAGTTTGATTGATATATTTACATAGATATTAGTAAAATAGTGAAG
This sequence comes from Cryptomeria japonica, assembly GCF_030272615.1. Lineage (NCBI taxonomy): Eukaryota > Viridiplantae > Streptophyta > Pinopsida > Cupressales > Cupressaceae > Cryptomeria > Cryptomeria japonica. The sequence continues at coordinate 521,745,695 of NC_081408.1, read as the reverse complement.
ATTGGGAGTTTGGTCATGTCAATCTTAAGGAAATAGAGAGAGAATGGTGTTTGCTAAATGTTTATAGGCTCTTCATATAAGAGTACATATGGAATTTATTGCTATGTGTGCAAAGTTCATCACCATGTCTTTCGGCTAGCTGGAATATTCAAAGCCTAAAAATATTTGTCATGTTTTAACAGTCAAAGTACCATAATTTCCTATAGAGGGGTATCATCTAAGGACTCAATGATAGAGCACTGATGTTTGAAAGTATTATGGACCTATTTTATTTGAAATTTGTGCTTCACAATTTTTATTTGACCAAAATATTCTTAGAAATTTATGCGAGTGGAGAAACAGAAAGTGCATGCTTCTACACTTACTTTTAGTATTTTTCTTTTTAGTTCCTACCAAGGCCGGATACTCTTGCATTCATTCAATTTGGTTATTCAATTAGTTTAGCCAATCAAAACATAGAATTATTTTTTTTTAATCATAATTCTATAGTTTGAAATTGATTTTTTTATTAACAATTTGAACAAAATTATTTATCTCTTTTTCTATTGATTTGTGTAATGTAAAAATTACATTAATATGACAAAATAAATAAAAGGGAATCAAATAGATCAAAACATGAAAAGATACTTTGATAAATTTCACTTCACCATACTACCTCACATGAATGAAATAATTACTAGATGGATCTATATACATACAATTATCACTAAGAGTGTTTATTATTAATACGAGTGACAAAGAAAACCTCTAAACTAAAACGATCAAAAACTAATGTGCATAATTCACAAATCTCTTTTTCTATTGATTTATGTAATGTAAAAATTACATTAATATGACAAAATAAATAAAAGAGAATCAAATAAATCAAAACATGAAAAGACACTTTGAAATTTCACTTCACCATACTACCTCACATGAATGAAATAATTACTAGATGGATCTACGTACATACCATTATCACCCGAGTGTTTATTATTAATACGAGTGACCGATAGTTCGTCAAATCCCAGATGACGTTGAACCTGAACCTGATACGTAGAGGATGCTAGTATATAGGGGAAAGGACCCAGTAGTTGAGCATGTACCAATTGTTGTGAGGGTTGTTGATACCTTTTGTTCCAAAAATTGAACAAATGAAACCTATTGTTTGAAACAAAAAATATCAATTTTTGTTAGGAAATGTACCAACAATTGTTAGGAAATGTACCAATAGTTGTTAAGAAATGTACTAATATTGTAAAAAGTAACCAATCAGGTGATGCCATGTCAGCTGCACAACTATTGGGGTCTCTTTTGCACACCTATTGGTCTCACTTTTTGGGGGGTCTTTTTTGGACACCTTGGCAAAAAGCATGCTGATGTGGCATCATATTTGATGATGTGGCCCTGAAACCTTAGTTATAAGCAGGCGACTTGCCAAGTAAGCTACTGTAAACAAATCAAATTGATTTGAATTTTCCAAGTAAGATTTTGAGAAGCATGAAGTTAGGGTGCACAACTACTGGGTCCTTTCCCCTAGTTTAAAAAATTTCAGTGCACAAAGAGATTAAAAAATTAACCCTATTGCTCCATGTTAAATTATTTTAGTAAACAAAATTGTGATAGTCTAGTTTTGAAAAAAGAGACATTTTCAAGCTTGATTAGTCTAATTATCTTTTGCAGCTGCCATCTCCCTTACTTTTTGAGCATATTCATTCAAAATTTAATAGATATTTAATTATATATATATGAATTAATATTATATTAAGTCAATTTATTTTTAAAATTGTATAAATTTTTAATTTTGATTTAAATTTATACCATCATATTATAGAGTCCATTATTTAGGCATTTAATTCTAATTTAAAAAAATTAAATTGTTTCATTAAATAAATTATGTGATGATAGATTGTTTTTTTTAAATATTTAAGTTGGAGATCAACATTTTTATTTATTTAAATTTTTTTATGTTTAATGTTTTTCAAAGTATGTTCTATATAAATCAAAGATTGAAATGAAAACTCTGACTTTGATATATCATATTAATCATGTAATCAAAAAATGTTTTGTATTCCATACAATTAAAAATTATTATATCGTATCACATATTTTAATTATTTTTCTTTATATTTAAATATTTTGTAGGTTTCCTTGTATCATTTTGTAATTTTAGAGGTTATTATATTCTAAGTCTCATTTCCTATTTTCTTAATGAGATATAATAACTCCATGATGTAGGCATTTCATTCTAATTTTAAAAAATTGATTTTTTTTATTAAATAAATTATATGATGATATATTAATTTTTTAAAAATATTTAAGTTGGACATCAACATTTTTATTTATTTAATTTTTTTTATGTTTAATATTTTTTAAAGTACGTTCTATATAAATCAAAGGTTGAAATGAAAACTTTGACTTTGATATATCATATTTATCATGTAATCAAAAAATGTTTTTGTATTCCATACAATTAAAGTTTCAAATGAAAACTATAACTTTGGTGCATCATATTAATCATTCAATAAGATGAATCTTGTATAATATTGAAAGTTTGAAATGAAATCTTTCATAATTGAATACAAACAAGTTCAATAAGTACATTAGTTGCATCTGTGAACTTCAAAGCAGTCATAAGATTTAACAATAGTTGAGTAAACACTTTTTGTTACATCTAACCTACAAGATTAGCCAAACACATTCAATGCACTTATGTTCCACATTTAACACATGTTCAAAAGAATAAACCTTTATTTTTATAAAGTTCATTTGACAATCTTATAAATATAGGTCCCTAGATGTGTCTAGGACATCATCTCATTCTCCAAAATTAATTCTACTATATTTAGTGATTACATTACAACATTTAGAGAGAATCATGATCATATCAGACAACAACACACCAAATAGAAATAACCATAACAATACAAACAAGGCTACATTGCAGATAGAGTCAAAAGACCAAAGAAGAAGAAAAAGCCAAAATTTTAATCCTTTTACTTGGGCTTTATCTAACAAACTCAAGCATCTGATGCAACATAAAGGAGGAGTTAATTCCTATCAAGCCCACATCACATCAACTCCTTTTCTTTTTTACTTATGATTTGAATTCATATGATAACATTTCTCTCCTTGCTTTCTTTCTCACTCTTCCTCCTCGTCCCACTTGGGTTTAAATAGTGCACATACCTTATCAATGCTTCCTCATTTCACATACATGTATAGAAGGGAAGCTACAACTACAATGCCAGTGTTAGATCACACACAGTGTTAGGTCACACACAGTGCTTCTTTGGAGAAGTAGTATTGACCTACAAATAAAGAAAAATTGAAATAGATTTCAAATTTAAATTAAATTTCCTCATCCACATTTAGCTGTAAGAAAATAGATCAATAACAAAATTAATCATTGTGCAACATAATACAAGAATATATAGAAGATGCAATGGAGAAAAAAAAATGCCAATAATAGAATATGTTGAAGGTCACTGTGATTTGAGTTGTTGAATAGTTGAAGAGAACATGAGCTTTGTTTCTTCAGTTCAACCACTCAAAAGATCCAAAAGTCCACATTATTTAGGAATTTTGAAAACCATAAAATGATCTGTTGAATACTACAATTCTTTCTTAATTAAAAAAACACATATAATTGATGCTTGTCAATGGTCAAGTTATCTATTGATACCAATATCAGTTTTGAAGCTGAAGTGACATGAGCATGCTCATCAAACAATTACACAAATAATCACCACAATATGTGTCCATATTTATCAATCAAACCACCCTAAAAGTTATATTCTAATTGTAATTGTTGCCCTGACAAATGCATGAGTCCAATATTAATCACCCTACCTATAATAGGAAACTCACAACTCAAGTAGACATGTGACAATAGTGAAGTGTAATAATAATTATGGAGTACATTCAAAGGTAATCCAAATTCATGAATATTAAAAATTCCATTTTATAAAGACTCAACTTTAAAGATGTTAATCATGACATTCAAATGTACTCCAGCTAACAAATTTTGAGAATGATGATTCAAGATTACGTTGCTTGAAAATGTGATTGGTGTTTTGCCCGAAATGATTTGTACATGATCCAAGTTTATAGATTGTTGTGATTCACGTGCGACTTAAAGTTTACAAACCTTAACAATCTGATTCGACCTTCTAATCCAAGTTTACCAATCGTAAGAACATGGTCCAAAATTATCCTAAGAATTTTATTAAACCATGATCCATGTTAACAAATGTTCCAAATCTCCCATTTTGGCATGGGCAGGGACAATGATGCCAAAGGTAGAGGAAGTAGGTTTTTATACCCACCAATTTCATCGCTTGAAAGTCTCTAAATCCTTTTTAGAAAATCCATTATGTGCCTATCTTGCAATCATTTCAGTCAAAAAATAAATTAAAAAAATATATACATTTTTTTGAGGCATCCTGTCAAACAATTGAGAAATCTTGTCTATGCTTTCAAAGTTTGAATAAATATCTATTAGAGCAATTCCAATTATACTATGTGACAAAATGACCCTTCTATTATGCTTTGTTGGATGTATATACCCTATTCCACAATCTACCTTCCAAAAATAGGAATATTGTGTGCATAGAGCAATTTCTATACAATTGATAATCTATAAGAAACATAGCATACATTGTGATTAGCTTCCAGGGAAGGTATTGCAGTTATAAACTTCCCAACCCATATGGTAACAAACCCCATATTATTTTTTTTAAAATCACAAACCCTACCAAAACAGAAATTTTACCAAAAAAGAGATGAACCAAATGGTCTAGTCATGCATAGGCTCCCAAAAATAATAACTATAATCGTTGAAGTGACTTACCTCAAAATTTGGCACAAATTGTGTCAAAGCTGTCGTTGATGGTTAAAAAAGGGTAGTGTTTATAGGAAAAAACTATAAAACCCTAGCCCTATAGGAATAATGTTTCCTAATCCTCAGCAAACCCTTTCACACAGGCGATTGACAGTTAAAGTTATACACCATATCAAATGTATACATAATCACATTTCCGATATCAAATTAAGAATTTAGTAGCTCTCAATTAAGCGTTTAGAAACTATACCATATCAAATGTCCACATAATCATATACCCCATATCAAATTAAGAATTTAGAAACTATACCATATCAAATGTATACATAATCATATTTCTGATATTATTTCAGCAATTCTGATACAGATTGAAGTTAAAATAACATCCGATATTTCATCATCAACACAACACATAATTATAAACAAAATACTGGATTACAAAAATCTACACTTTTACACCCAAAATACTGAAAATACTGAAAATATTTAAGAACTGAAAATACTGAAAATATTTTTTCGTTAGAACTGAAAATACTGAAATATTTTTTTGTATAAACAAATATTTATACCTTCTCTTTTACACCCATCTTCCCCTCATATATATTGTCAGAGTCTGCAAATAAAAGAAATAACAGATCAAGAAAAACAAAATTACCAAGGAGACGACAGTCTGATTGAAATATTAAGAGCAAAATTAGTAAAACAGTGAAGATTGAGAGCTTGGTCATCTCCGTCTGAAGGAAATAGAGAGAGGATGGTGTTTAATAAATGTTATATGCCATTCATTATCTGATTGGAAACAAATACATATAACATTTATCACACTCTGTGAAAATTTCATCACTATGACTTTCCGATATCTGGAAGATTCCAGGCTCGAGAAAAACGACAGCTTTCAAAATATTGATATCCTTCCCCGTTTCTTTCTTTGTTTCACACTATCATGTGTGAAAATAAAATTCAAAATGTAAATAAAATTCAAAATGTTTGATTCGGAAAAAGTTGTTCTCAAACATTAATAGCATTCCCCATTAGACTAACAAAATTCAAGCTTTGAAAACTTCAAACACGTCCTTACGAAAAGTACGAGAGGAGACAGACGATTATTAGGTCGCCCGAGGAAGTTTCGTATACTGACAAATTCGTTTGACTATTGGTTTTATTGAATGACCGAACAGTTGATTATTGACTAGTGAGTTTATTCCGCTGAGGACTTTAAAATTATTGGATTGTCACAGTACAGGAAATGGCAAGTTACCAATTTTCTATAGACTATTGACTTGCCATTATCGTTATGACTTGTTCTATGGGTATGCTCCCCTGCTGGATGACTTGGAAATGTTTCTGCTTTTATTTTCTTTCAGACATGTTTCAAGGGTTATGCTTTTGAAGAATTTTATTTTGGATGAATTCCTGTTTTATATCATGTTATATAAAATTTTGTATCACATCATATTTATTAATTATTTTTATAGGATGAGGTATAATTGTTATATTAAGTCAAATTTATAGAAAATATTTCATAATTTGAAAATTATATTAGGTCAATAGAAAAACCTATCAAATTTATAAAAAATCTCTAAAAAAATTATTCACTTACTTATTTTAGATAAAATCTTAAAGTCAAATAATTCTTTTTGAAAATTATTAGATAGTGGTGTCAAATAGAACATAAATATCATCTATAATTTATAATTAAATCATTAAGTATTATAATCTCTTTAAGTTACGGTTTCGCTTTTCTAAAAGGTAGAGGGATAATCTGGAAGTTCGCACTTAGGGATGAATATTTCCCTGATTGAGTGTCTCTATAAAGACAAGATTATAATTATGAATACAAGTGTTTATCAACTATTGCATATCATTTATTCAAATTTGATTTTACAACACATATATAGTACCATTAGGATTAGAGCAGTTTAACGAGCATTTCAAATTTTGGACTTCAAAAACATGATTTTCTATCAATTCAACTATGTTTGTTTAACCTTTATATCCAATAGGTTTATACTCTAAAATGATGAAATTATGCATCCAATGATCATGGCAAATGCAAATATAATTTCATGCTTTATATTTAAAGTTAATCATGTTGACATTTTTGTACTTATTTTAATATTAGACTAACTACTTTCACGTAATGAGGTAAATGCGGGATACTATTTTCCTATCCAAGAATGAGAAGGAGAGTTTCACTAGAGAGAGGGATGTGGATCTAAAGGAAAAGTTATGGTCATCAAATACATGAGAACTCACATACACACTCGTATGCCCTGATAGTTGTTTCCTTTGATTGCAATAGAGTTTCATGTCCTAATCATCGTGAAATTACTTGTTGTTAGTGTCATGAATCTACACTTCTTGATTTGTGTGATAAATGTATTCTACATACTAACATGTTTGTCTTTTAATAACTTTTGATGCAATAGTGTTATTTTTGTCATGGATAAATTTTGATATTATGAATCATGTATTACTCAATCAATGAATATAAAAATGTCATTGTGTGTGTGTATACAAACATATTACATGAAATTATTACTCATGTACTCTTTATATATCATTGAAAATGCACACAGACACGCGCGCGCATGCGCGCGTGTGTGTGAGTGCATGCCAATCCATGTATATGTGTGAATGTTTACATATGTATATACTTAGACATAAAAGTATGTGCTTGATTAAAGACACAAAAAAATGATATAAGTATAAATATGATTATGCATTAGTTAGATACTTATATATGTGTTAAAATATTCTTAGTTGAATGCAACTTGAATGTTGAATATAGTCATGTGACAGACTCAACATGGATAGCTAATAACATGTACCTAAAAAAAATTAATGTGATAGTTCTCCGTAAATTACAGAAGGATTCTTAATAGCATTTTACTCCATTTGGAGTGAATTTAATAGGGTGTTGCTAATACCCTCCCATGGAAGAGAGCAAAGATTTTAAGCTTAAGTTAGGGGATAGAAGAAAGAAGGGTAGTCATGAAATGAGAAAAGAAAATAAGGAGGAAACTCGTTTGGGTTGGTTGAGTATTGTTATAGTGAAAATTACATACTTTACTTTTCCCATCTATTTGTTAGTAAGAGTTTGACATAAAATGATTAAAGAATGCAAAGTCCTTGAATTGGTCAATGCATTTTGACTCACACAAATTGTTTAAATCTTTGATTTGATTTACCTTTCATTATAGTGTTTTACAAATCACAAATTAGAATGTGGTATGCAAGTTGTTGTTCAATCTTTATATGCATTGGTAGGCCACTAGATTTCATAATATAGAGCTTTATAATGTTAGTGCTTTATGATTGGTGCAAGATATTATATTATTACCCTCTATGTTATTGTGGTCCTTGGATTAAGACCAAGTAGTTATGCCAAAAAAAATTGTAGAACCCTCATGGTATTATTTATGTGTTTTATTAAAGTAACTCGAGAAGGGCCCCAACGCACCATAGATTAGACAAGATACAAAATAAACTAAGAGAAAATAATAGGGTTACAACTAGGCAACCCAAATTAGGGATAAACAATGAGCATACGACTAGACGTAAGTTAGGCTAGGCATGCAAATCTAATAATGTACAAAAATTTGTCAAATATATATATATATATATATAACCCCAAACAAGACACATAGTTAAATGGGGAAATACACCAAGGATGTATTTATTTAATCATATACGTGTAAACGTTTATTGATTGCATTCGCCAAAATACATAATTGGCATTTACATAGATATTCAGTTACTAATTATTTATACTGAGGCATATTCAGGCATATTCCAGTACCAGTGAAGATGGGGATGAAAGCGAGTCCACTACTCTTCGCATGGATGGCCTCTCTATTGGAGACGGTCGAGTGCAGAGGAGGGCAATCTCTATTACTTTTTCAATTTCATTTCCAAATTTTTCATAATCATTTAGCAGCTCTGGATCTATTAAACCCTGGACAATGTGGCAATCTTTCTTTCTCACCATACCAGCCCATTCAGCCAGACCTCTGCTTTCTCCTCCTTCCTCATCCACGATGGCTGCTTTTCCAGTAGCCAATTCGAGCAGCACAACTCCAAAACTGAACACATCTTGCTTCGGGGAAGGTTTTCCTCCGTAGCCCCATTCTACAGCAAAAATAACCCACAAACATTTATTAATATAAAAATCCCACCACTTTTTGAAAGAAGAAAAGCCCCAAAACTATAAAGATAAATCCGTGTGAAAAAAATGTGTACCTGGAGCCATATAGCCATGACTCCCAACATAAACGGAGGAGCTACTGCTTTGAACTTCTGGATAGATCAATTTTGCAAGGCCGAAGTCAGCCACATGTGCTACGTACTCATCGTCCAGCAAAATGTTGGTCGATTTAAGGTCACGGTGTATGATTGGAGGTGTGCAGTCGTGGTGCAAATATTTCATAGCCTGCGCCACTCCCAGAGCTATATTCAGTCGAATCTTCCACCCCAGCCTTTGTGATTTTAGTGCCTCCCGCAAAGAACCTTTTGCCATGTATTCGAAGAGCAGAATATCCATGTTCATGCTGCCCCCATACACGAACCCAAGAAGTCGCACAATGTTTCTATGGCGCACGAACTTCAGAGCTTCTATTTCACGCATCAAACTTCTTTTCCCTTCTTCCTGCAGTCTTAAGACCTTCGCAGCGATTGCCAGACTATTCTCGGCTTGCGTCAGAAGAACTTTGTACACTCTGCCGAAGCTACCAGAGCCAATTAGAAAATTATCACTGAATTCTTCCGTGGCGTTCAAAATTTCTTGATAAGCAATCCTGTGTCTATAACCTCCGGGAATATCCACCTCCACTTTGGTGAATGATCCATTAACTGTGTCCTCCTCTTCGTTCAATTCTTCATCTTGTGCAGTTACCTTGCTCCGGTAATACACAAGACCTATTATTACAATCATAACAGTAGCCAACCCGGCAATAACAATTCCAACTATGCTGCCAGTCCCCAAGCTCTTGTTATTACTAGTACTATCACTACTATTACTTTCCACGCAGGAATTGGAAGTGGGTGGTCCGCACAGAGCATCGTTCCCATAAAAGGCGCTTGCGGCGCCCTCGGAGAAAGCTTTCAGAGGAGGAATTCGGCCCGCGAATCGATTGAAGGAAAAATTGAATTTAGAAAGAAGTTTCAAGCCTGAGAAAGCAGGTGGAATCTTACCAGATAGTTGGTTGAATGAGACGTCTAATGACTCAAGCACCAGCAGATTTCCAATAGCCGGTGGAAGAGAACCAGATAGCCTGTTCCAACTGAGATCCAGCCCTGTTTGCAGATTCACAAGTTTTCCTATTTCCCTGGGAATCGATCCCTCAAGTCGGTTTCGAGACATGTCTAACTCTATCAAACTTGAGCAATCGCCCAGAGAGGTCGGAATAGTTCCACTTAAATTGTTGGAACTTAATTTTAAGATGGACAAGGAAGAAAAATTGATGCCGAGATGTCGAGGAATAGCACCTTCAATTGAGTTCCGACTGAGATCTAGTTTTTCTAAATTCACGAGTCTGCCGACTTGGGGAGGAATATTTCCGCTGAAATTATTGCTGCTCAAATTGAGCCTGACCAGGTTTGTGAGATCCCCAATTTGACGAGGAATACTTCCATTTAAATGATTTCCACCGAGAAAGAGAGCAGTGAGGTTGTTGAGTTGGCCTACCTCGGCAGGTATCTCTCCATGAAGTCTGTTGAAGGACAGTTCCAGGTAAACCAGACCAGACACTTTTGAGATTTCTGAAGGAATGAGACCTGTGAAGTGGTTATTTTCAAGCCGAACTCTTCTCAATGAGATACAATCCTTCAAAAGCAACGAGATATTTCCTACTAGGGAATTGTTACAAAGACACAATAGAGTAAGTTGCTTTGCCCTACATATTTCAGGAGGATATTCTCCGCTTAGTCGATTGTCACAGGCATCCAGAATCCGCAGATCGCTGACAGTTCCGAGGGAGGCAGGCAACTGACCTTCCAATCTGTTTCCCGTAAGGTATAGCTCTGTCAGATTTGGGAGAAAACCAATTCCTTTGGGCAAGGTGCCACTGAATTGGTTTCCTTGCAAGTCCAGTACTTGTAAACTATTAAGATTTTCCAAGGATGAAGGAACTGGCCCGAAAAGATTATTCCTGGCAAGGTTTGCATAACTTAAACTTTTCAACCTACCAATCTCCTCTGGTAAACTTCCAACAAGATAGTTGTCAGACACGTCTATCTCTTGCAACATTAACATGTCGCCCATCTCAGCGGGAAGATGCCCCGAAACAAGGTTCTTCCACATCTGCACAGCTTGCAGGTACCTGAGAAGGCCAAACTCTCTTGGAATGTGACCTCGCAAATTGTTTTCATAAACAGCAAATACTTGAAGGGCCGTGCAATTCCCAATGCTTGAAGGGATAAAACCATTCAATTGGTTCTCAGAGAGATCTAACTCTTGCAGCCTTGACAATTTGCCTATTTCCCATGGGATTGTGCCTCTCAGATTAGAGGAGGCAAAGTTTATATACCTAAGCTTTGAGCAGTTCCCAATTTCAGATGGTAAGGAGCTCGCAAAGTGGTTACCGTGCCCTAGACTTAAAACATGAAGATTTCCAAGCTTACCAAGAGAGGCAGGAACTGCTCCAGTGAGATTGTTATAAGATAAATGAAGCTCGGATAGATTTGACAGCTTGTCAAGCTCCGGAGGAATGGAACCAGATATATTGTTTGAGCTGAGGTCAAGAAAATACAGTAGGCTACAATTGAGGAGACTCGATGGGATAACACCACTGAAAATGTTGTGAGAGAGATTAAGGTGCTGAAGGCGGGTGCAGTTTCCCAATTCAGGAGGAACACTTCCGTATAATCTGTTGCTCGAAATGTCCAGCTCCTCCAATCGGCTGAGCTTCCCAATCATAGAAAAAAGGTGACCGGATACGTTTCGGCCGGGCAGAGCAAGTGAAATAACGTTGCGCGATGTTGGTGTTGATGTGCACTTGACGCCCTACCACTTACAGAAATCTGATGAAGCAGAAGCGTTGGACCAGTCTGGCAGAAAATCTCTAGTTTCACCACCATGCAGCGACTCTTTTATTTGTAAAAGTATGTCGCCTTCTCCAGAAATCCCGTAGGCACTGCTAAGCAGCAAAGCTACTCCACAGAAACGCATGAACCATAGAGAGGCCGAAGACACAAACATAACTCCACGACAGGGGGAACTGCTGGGTGAAAGCTTCACCAACATTTTAGCAAGGAAAATGATCACTTCAGAAGGTATCAAACAATGATCCAAGGCTAGGCTATAAGATCATTCTAGTTTGCTATGTAAGAATATGCTCATGAGGAGCCTTTAAACTCGAGTCAAGAAGACCTACATTGTATCCTTTATGAACAATTAGTGGGCCCAATTAGTGACCTATACAAACTTCTTTTTTTCGTTTTTTCCATTATCAGTACGATCCGTGTAAAAGGCTCTAGTGTAGGCTTGGAATTTGATGGTGCGCCGACCCTTTTCCAATTTTCAATTATATTTTAGAATTTTTAACATTATTATTTTATATGAGACTATGAATATTTATTAGATTACAGAAATTTATGATAAAAAGTATATAATATATAGTAATTTAATTTATCATATATATTACAATGAAAAATAACGTCAATTTTAAAAGAATGTTTAAAATTATTTATAAACAAATATATCATTTTTAAATAGTTTTAGAAATAAAATATGGATGATTTTTGTTTATAAATATTTTTAATTCTTATATATGAACGTTAAATATAGTAATGCAAGTATAAAATAATGACTAGTTTCATGTGGTAATGGGATGAGTGGAAAGGGGAGCGCTTGGGTTTATGGAGGAGGGGAGGTTTCATGGGACAAGAAGGCGATGTCATGGGGAGAATGACACTGAAGGCCATGGTGTACATTTTCACCTGGTCGGTGGTGTGGCCCTCTTTTGGGCAGTCTTGGTTATGGGGTATTTGGATTTGTCTCCTTCTACATGGTGCACTACTCTAGGTTGGAGGGAGGTTGTCCTTTGTGCCATAGGTGAGTGTGTGATGGGCTTTGCCCTTCGTATCAACTATTTAATTAGCTTGGACCTTCCTTTGGACCCCTTGAGATGTTCGTGTGGAGGTTGTCACAGATTGGGATTCTTTGCAGTGTTTTTGTTTATGGGTGAGGGATCCTTCCCTTCCTTGCACTATGATTTAGGTTATCATGTTGCTAGCTTTGAGATGACCATCATTTTGATAATGTTTGGGTATATGCTCACCTTTGTGAGGGCTATCCAACTACAAGAGGTTTATAGGGTCGAGAGGAGCTCTGATAGGTTGTTGGCGCCTTTTTTTGTTTTCTGCCTTGGCTTTGTTGTAATCTTTTTAGTTGTTGAAGGTTCTTCATTGGAATCTTTGTACCTTCTATCACTAATACATTTGGGGTCAAATTCTGATGGAGGTTTCCGACGGACAAGGAGCATTGTGTGAAAATTTGAATTTTTTTTTAAAAAATGCCCGTGTTCGTCAGAATTCCGATGACCTCAGGCATTTTATTAAAATAAAAAAACACAACGCATTTTCATTTTGAAAGCAAACCGAAGCAAGTGGCGACCATCTTGCCTCCCTACCCTCCCCCACCGGAGCGATCTCTACACAAGCAAGGTGAGGTTTTTTTTGCAATCAAAGGAACTCTTTGTTTTTCAATGAAGGGCAACTAATTTTTTTTCGCAATCAAGGGCAACTGGTTTTTTTTGCGAATTAATCCATTTTGTGCATATCCTACGATCTTAAAATTCCATGAAATGACATCTCTTTGAGGTATTCCGTCATACAGTTCACATGCCATGTGTATGCTACCCCATTTTGCGATTTTTGTTATTGGAGCATTTGCAACTAATTTCTGACAAACAACCCCCTTCGATTATGCTTTGGTGGATGTCCATACCTTGTTCCAAAGCTCCTATTTTGGCACACGCAGGGAGGATGCTGGCAAAAGTTGAATTGAGATAAACATGACTGTATTTCATGAGGATTTGAACTCAAAGCATTGGCACTATCACTTATGGCTATATTAGCTTTTTAAGACACTTTCATAGTGCACTTCACCAGTCCTAATAATGGACTATCATGAGATTCTTAAGAATGGAAATACTCCAAACATTCATTCCCTCTTTGTTGTCATTGTGGTTTTCAATCATTGCAACTACATGCTTTTCAAGGACCAAGTAGTGTTCTTTTTTCATTGTTCTACTGTGCTTCTCAAGCTACACCAACATAGTTTTATTTAATGGCTTTGTTTTGATAGTGATTTCTCCATGGCTTCCACTGTCTTTTTCTTGGCACATTCAATGCATTGTCATCTATCACTACTATTTGTTGTCCTTTTTACCTTTATTGAGGTTGATCTCATACATGTCATTCACTTTGTCTATGAGTATATCTCAACCAATTCACTGTTGTAAGTAGAAATAAAAGATTAGTCTCATCTCTTTTACTATTTTGGACCTTCATAGTAATCTTTGCAATATATCATTTCCTTCCAATTATATGGAATAATGATTTTCTTTTTATGGAATGTGATGAAGGCTTGAGTGTGTCTTCTTGAACTCACTTATTATCAGCTCCTCTATGATTACCTTAGATCTTTGTGGCTAAGAATTGTTCTTGATGAACTTATGCTCTTTATTGATTTCTTTTACTAACATTATATTATCCTGAAAAAGGCTTGTTCAATGCTCCCTTAGCATGCATGTGCTCTCTTTGTATTGATCTAGGGCTACTCATTAATGTATCTATGGATTTCCCTTATTCACTATGTTGTTATAGTCATTTGCAGATTTGGGACTATCATCTTTCATAATTTGATGTCTTTAAGATGTGGGTACATTGCTTGACAAGAAAAGCTCAAGCATTTGTGAAGTTCAAAGAGTTTAAACCCCTTGTTGAATGGTCATCCAGTTGTTCTCTAAATGCAAAATGCTCAAGTAAATGAGAAATTCACTCAAAATGGTTTATCCACAACTAAAAGAAAACAACTAACCACTACATACATGCATCAACAAAATAGTGTTGTATAGAGACCTAATCATGCCTTATGGATATGTAGATCAAGTTCCTACATTTTGGACAAAAGAAATTCACACAATAATATATTTGTTGAACACACCCACCACAAAGATTTGGTTATGCAATAATATATTTGTTGTTAACTTTATCATGGAGGATTTGGTTATGCTTGTTACAATCAAGGTTTGACCAAACTAATTCCTAAATATACAAATGAAGAGTGTGGTTGGTTGGTGACTAATTACTCTTTTTAACACCATTTACAAGATCATATCTAAATCAAGTGTCTCAAGAATTAAGCTACTACTAAGAAGATAGTTTGCCTAAAGCAAATGGGTTTCTTGGGTGGCTATTTATTGTAGATAACTTAGTTCCTTCATGAGAATCAATCAATTTGGAACATGTATAACTCACATTTGTGACATGTCACTAATGCAATTCCTTAGTACTTGTTTGAATACTATCTCCTCTATTGTTTTCTATCCACTTTTGTGTCCTTCTTAGAACAAATAATAGATTAATGAGAAGGTGGAAAAGGTGGATTCACCTAAGAGGGAGTGGATTTTCCCAATAATATGTTAGATTCTCCCAAGGATGGATGGACTATACACTTGAAAGGTAGATGATTAAGGATGATGACAAGGTGAATTTTCCTTAGAATGATAGGGTTGATTTTCCTAAGAACAAGTAGATTCATGTAAACTAGAGGATACAAATTTGGACAAAATAATGGAAGGAGACTAAAACTAGATAGATTCACCTAAATGGGAGTGTAGTCATCTAAGGATAGGAAAAATTCACCATTTGCGTAAGAAAGATGGATAAGATAAATGATTTATGTGAAATAGATTCACCTAAGAGAAAGTAGATTCACATAAGGATAGGTGGATTTTCCTAAAGATGAAGGGATAAGACTTAACAAAAAGAGGACTTAGGATGATGACAAGGAGGATTCATTTAAGGATATGGCATATTCACCTAAGGGATAGTGTATTCTCCCAAGAATATGGAAAAATTATTGATTGGTGGAATGACATACTAGACCAAGGAATGATACAAGGGTAGATTCACCTAAATATAGGGTAAATTCAGCTAAAAGGGTAACCATGAGATTGTGGTATTGAGTACCTATCTATGGATGGTGTATTTGGATACAAGAATGATGAAACCATGCTTGTGTATGATGAAACAAAGTCCAGATCTCTATTATAGGTCCAACATAATCTCTATTATTTGAGACACCATTTTATTAGCATATCCAATTAGGGTAATTTATGGGTTTAATTATGGATCATGTTGTCTATTTCCATGCACTATTGAACTTATTTGGATGTATTGTGATCATTTTAATTTTGAAGTTATAAATAAATTATGTTTGTACCTTAGAAAGGGTAACTCCAATTGATGTTTGGGCAGTTTATTTCAAAACTTATGGTGATTATTGCCCTATGTTATGTAATGGAGTTATTTTTACACTAAGTAATTAACTAGAAAAATGAATTTGTATTGTTGTACAAGTATGACGAAACCATGCTTGTGTGTTTACATGTTTGTGCATCCTATTGAGAACCAACTTCACTGTTGAGGAACTCAATAAATGTGGTGTTAAGTAGAAGAATGGAAAACTCAAGAAGCTATGGTGACATATTGTGGCATTAGTAGGGATTATCTCTATTGACCACACCTTTCAAAGATAGTATCCCCTAGTTCTCCTCATAGAATGGACCATTGGATGGCTCATAGTGGTATCCTATCCTACATTTATCTTGATGGCATTGCCGATAGTTGGTATGTGGTTCTTGGTACGGGTTTCCTCTTACCCTATTATCTTATTTATATCTTTGTTCCAACATGTGGAGATTGATTTTTGTCATGCTATGATGATTTTCATGTTTGTATGTGTTTTGACATTATGCAAATAGATATGATGTCACACCATACTTATGTTTTGAAATAGTGCAGGTGATGGTTACATGTTGTTGATGGTAGCGATTTGGGTTCAAAGACACAATTCCACACACACACACAAATATTTGAAGATGCATTTTATATTATTCCTTCTTAGTAGCGATTAGTGTTGGAAGATTTGCACACATGCAGAGAGGAACTCATGTTAGATACAATAGGTTGTGTTTGATAACATATGATTGTGCCTCATGATGTATACATATAGCTTTGGTGTGTGACATGCATGCACATTTTTCCATAAGACACATTGCTATGTGGCATGTGCCCTATGCATGTCGTTTTTGTGAGGCACGTTGCTAGCTATGTGCAATGTGGCCCTAGGTGTGTCTTCTCTATGAGGTGTATTGCCATGATATGTTAGGATTTGTAGTGTGCAGGCCACAAATGCATGCATGAGGGACTATTATTATAGTTATGTTTTTTGGGCATGTAGCCTAGGCATGTCTTCTCCATTGGTACATGGCCATGCGATGAGGGAGTTTTTGTGTTCATGCCACAAATGCACACATGAGGAACTATTATTGGAGTCATGATGAATCTTCACTCTATTTAGCCACAATTTCTAGTCGTATAGTTATGTAATGTGCACTTTTAAGGATTGTGAAGTTTTCTTCAATTATTGATGATCTCTCATCTTTGTTGCATGGGCCAACAATTTTATTTTATCTTGTTTTAATTAGGTTAATCACTATTGTGAGTTTTCTCTATTGTGTAGTTATTGTGGCTATGTTTGATTTTCTATTGGAATTGAACACATTTATTTGACTTATTATTGGTACTATGTTTTCTTTCTTTCAATATTTATGATCTTTGGTAGTTTAGTGAAAATCTTGCTATTTTTAAATGTTGCCTTCTTTGTTGTGATGTGACTCCTCGCCAAGATCAACGTAGATAACCTTGGATGAGTGTATATAAGGAATCAAACATTGAGAAAATTTGAGGATAGGGGTAAGTGTTTGTTGTATGGGTAGCTATGATCCACTTGTACATTCTTAGTGATTATTGACGGCTATGTCTTGGAGGCTAATCCCATTAAAAAAACAAGGGGGAAGTCATACATAATTGTATGGATCCTCCCTAGTTGTGTGTGGATTCAAGACCATCATTTCATATGGTTCTTGGTTACTTTGTGAGACCATGGCATCCTCTTAGACCAATATGTGAGCCTTGTATTGTTATCCTTGCAATGTGGATGAATAAGTGTATGTTAAAATAAATTCTTTGCATGCCATATAGTTGCATATGAGTTGTTCACATCATCAGATCATGATTTAGAATATGTGAATTATTTTATCCATGTGAAGTCGAATGATTGATTATGAAAATGTGTTATACATTGAAGCATAATCTGTAAGATGTTCTCTTCAAGAAAAAATATTTATGCTTTCATAGTGAAATGTTGACGAAATGGGGTCCTAGTCTAGGAAAGTAAACTACAAACTTATACATTCACCATTTCAAAACATTTTATTGGGGAATAATCAATTTGGTTCAATTTAATTCCTCTAGGAGAGACCAACAATATGATTAATTGTTCCATTTTGATGTTATTGGATATGATTAGATATAATTTCAATGAAGATGCAAGAACTAAGTAAAATTATGCAAAATTGACAAGATTAAGCATAAACAGGCAAATAATAAAGCAAAAAGCTAACATAGAGGTACATATTTGGAAATAAGACTCTAAAATGAACCTAATCAGTTACCTATAGGGAAAATGAGGTTAGAGATAATCTACCTATATGGAAAGTGGTTAAACTCTACCTCTAAGTGGCTCATCTTGAGCATTGTTGGTATGTGGGCATTGATGGCATATTATATCTGGTTCTATCATTTTTGTGGGTGCAAAATTAATAAGGAAAAATAGTATTAGTGGGAACATGATCTCATCAAAATGGTTTTGGCTTTGCATTTATGATAGTACATTGATCACACCTTACAAAAGGTTCCAATCTCATACATAGAATCCCAAAGTAAGGTCAATAATGATGTAACTTAATACTTAAAGTGGAGTTCTGGGTAGTCATATACCAATCATTTCCAGGATTGATGCTTAAACTGGAGTTCTGGGTAGTCATATACCCATGGCATAGGGTAGGGGTGACCTGCAAACAATGCTAGTTCTAGATGCATTTTTGCTTGGTGTATAACTTGTTAAAATTAGATCGATTGGCTACAGGTCTGCCATAAAGTTTCCAACTTATCACTAGTGAAAATACGAGAACCAAGGCTTAGAATACTCAAAAATGTCTCTCAGAAAGTCTACAACAGGCAAACTTTTAGTAAGAATTTGCAGACACGATGCTCAGAAATTCACACAATCAGCTACATTAAATACGTTCTCTATTAAGTTCAATGTTTTAAGATGAAAAAGAAGAGTTAAATGGTTTTGGTTCGATTTGCAATTTTTGTGAAGCTTTTGCATTGAAGTTTCCATAGCCTGATTTTTTTTCCTATGAAGAAAGACCATGGAAGATAATATCAGCGAAGAACAAAATAAGGAGACAATTGCTAGATTATGGTCTAACTTGAAAAGAAAAGGTGATGGGAAATGTTATTGTCCCTGCAAAATTTGTAAGGGCTTAAAGACTAGAAGACTTCTAATCAAAACAACTAAGAAACATTGTAGGCAACATGGTCACATTGAAGGGGGACATGATTATCATCCACTGGTAAGTTGTTCATTATATTGTTTTAACAATTTATATACATAAGAAATCACTTGATAATGAGATCATGATCATGGTTTATTTATGTTGATCATTTTTACATAGGTCGAGCACCCCAGGGCACATGATATGGACCAACACAACCTAAAGAATATGGTTTTTGAAGTGGAGGAACATGGAGGTGTGAATATCAAATCTGAAGATAATGATCCCATCGAAGATGACGATCATGCACCAGAAAACACAATTGAAGATGATGGTACAAATACATTGATCCATGACATATTTAGTACTGGAACAGCTGATGATGATGATCAGGATGACCTTGATGTTCATGATTTACCTCTTCTTGAGAAGGCATATGAGCCCCTTTACAAAGGCTCCCAAACAACTCTTCTCTCTGTTGTATTGTTGTTGGTGAACTTGAAGGTTATGAATAGTTTATCCAACATAACAATCTCATGTATGTTAAGGTGTGTCATACATGTCATTACAGTTAATAAATGGTGAATCATGTACCATTAATATTCTTTATATGAACACCTCAAACTTTTTTTTTTGGTTGTAGATTGATAGGTGAGTTTTTCTTACCACCATCAAATATTCTACCTCGCTCATACCGAGAATTATCTGCCATTATGAAAGATATTGGAATGGAGTATCAAACAATAGATGCTTGTCCCAGTGATCATATTATATATCATAAACAACATGAATTTGGAACAGAATGCCCTGAATGTCATATCAGTAGATATCAAATAGATCAAATAACAAAAAAGGTGCCTCGCAAGGTTCTTCGTTATATTCCCATTATTCCACGTATGCAACGATTATTTAGGTGCACTAGCTTGGCACAATTTATGGATTACCATGCACGCAATAGAAGTGGAGATGACATTATTCGAATGCCTGTGGATGGTTCAACATTTATGGACATAGAGGAAAAGTTGCCACACTTTAAAGAAGAACCTCGTAATCTCAGGCTTTCATTGGCAACGGACAGTGTCAATCCATTTTGAGAGTTGAGATTTGTTTACTCGGTGTGGCCTATTTTTGTTATCAACAATAATATTCCTCCATGGATGTCAATAAAGAGGGAGCAAATAATGTTGGCAATGATTGTTCCAGGTATTTTATCATTTAATAGTCATCTACATTTAATTATAAATATTGCAATAAAATGGTCATAATAATTATGTAATGTTTTTGTTCATTCCACTAGGTAAGTACCAAGTTAAAGATATGAATGTATATATTGAGCCTCTTATCGACAAGTTGTTGGAGTTATGGAATGGTGTGACCATGTATGACATCTCTAGACCAATAGGACAAAGACAATTTCAATTCCATGCAATGCTTGTATGGACAATACATGATGCCCCAGGGCTAACACATTTTTGTGGTACGTTATAGTGTTCAAGTTGTGCATGATAATTATAATTATAAAAATTAACAGATTTAATAGAATTATACATTATCTTGTAGGTCTTCAAACAAAGGGAAAATTTGCATGTCTAGTTTGTGGTCCAAAGATGAAATCCCATCATTCAAAAAGTTTAGGAAAGTAGGTGTTTGATGAGTACAAGCACTTCCTTCACAAAAATCATAAGTACCGGAACACTGAAAAACATCTTTTCAATGGGAAAGAAGAGACTACATCAAAGCCACGAAGAATGACTCCTCACTTATGGAAGTTCGAATATAATAGAATTAATCATCAAGGTAATGTCATTCCATCTAATGGTTTATGTTTGGAATTTGAATTTTTCTATTGTGTTTTGTTTACTGATGATGTAATTGATGATACTGAAGGTTTTCAACGCATGGATGACCACCTTCGAAAGGGAATAAAAGTTATCCCAGACAATTCAGTAGGTTGCCTTACTATGAGCAACTACAAATTGTGCATTTGTTTGATACAATGCATATTGGAAAGAATATAACAGAGACATTATGGAAAATATTGGATGGAAGGCGTGACAAAGAAAAAATTGTCAAAATTTGTAGTGACATTGTGGAATCCAATCATGCAATGAAAAATGTCATTCAATCAAATAGCAATGGAGATCAGATTAATATAAGTGCCCTTCCTTGGTTATTAACGGAGCAGCAAAGCAATTCTATAAAAGAAGTCATACAAAAAATTCAATTTCCCATAGGATTTGCTGGGAACATAAACAATCTCATATCAAAGAAGAGTGAATTTTGGCCAGGGATGAAAATGCATGATTGGCATACCTTCATTAAGGTAATTCGCATTCTTGTGTATTTACTATATATTTGTATACTGCGCATGTACTTTTCATTGTATTATGTTAGAAAACAATGAAAAGATCATTTTATAAATGTTGCAGTACGTTCTACCTCTATCTCTCCCAAACCACTTCGACAATAATATCAAGCAAGTCATATATGATCTTGGAAAATACATGAGGTAAGTAGTGATGTTTGTTCAATTTGTTGTATAAATATTATATTTTCCATTTGTTTTACTTGTTATGCAATATATTGTATATTATTTTGTAAAGTCTCGTTTATATATTTTTGCATCTTCAATCTCTTTTAGGTGGTTGTCATCTAAAGAAATCCACAAGGAAGATATAAAATATTGGAAGAGAAAAATCCCTCATCTAATGTGTGAAATGCAAAAGTTTCTACCTTCAACTTTTTTCAATGCACAAGAACACTACCTCATACACCAAGTTGAGGAGATCAAATTGTGTGGACCTATACACACTAGGTCAATTTGGATGGTTGAGAGGCACTTGAAATTTTTGAAGGCTTTGGTTCGACAAAGAGCACATCTTGAGGGTTCTATGGTGGAGGGATATATGGTATACCAAAATATGGTGTACATTACTGAATATCTTCCTAAGTTTGCAGCAAAAATCCACGTAGATCGCATTTGGGATCCCAACCCCATTAATAAATTTGAAGGGGAGCACTTGATGGGGAAAGGTAGATTGAAGAAAGTGAGAGGTAATTATAAGATGTTATTGTAGTAAATTAATTCTTCGTCTTCTAAATAAATTAGTTGTAAGTGGTCTATTAATTATTTGTACAGTTGGTCAGGAGTGGGATGTGTTACATTTGTATATTGCAAACAATCTTGATTGGATGACGGTGTGGATTGAACAATGTCAACATTCTGGTCGCACATTAATATGGGATGGTGTCACTTCATTGGTTAAAGAAGCTCATCATAATGGAGATTCCAGTGTTACACAAAGGGAAATTGATTTAGCATATGGTTTAAGAGATCAACAGGTACATATAATTTTATTAATCACACGTATGTTTATCAATTCATGATGCAATAATTTTAATATGTTAGACATATTGCAGGTCAAACACCACAAGGCTATGTGCTGCAATGGTCATAAATTTCGCATCAAACAGTTGGATGATGGTGATGGTGATGGTGATGGTGATGGTGATGACGAACACAATGATGACAACGACGACGACGATGATGACAACGACGACGATGACGATGACGACGACGACGATGATGATGACGACGACGACGACGATGATGATGATGATGATGATGATGATGATGATGATGATGATGATGATGATGATGATGATGATGATGATGATGAGTTGGATGAAGAAGAAGATCAATAACATGAATGAAATGTATGAGATGCGATTACTATATTATCTTTTTTTTTTTCCTTAAATGCTTCTACGACCAAAAGAGACAATTTTTAGATGAAAATGGGGTCTTATGGGCCTTTTTGACACAATGGTAGGTTCTTTAGACCTGAAAATGCCCCAAAAATTAGTCAATTGTCTTAAGTTACAAACAAATCCTTGTTTGTGAGCATTCTTCTTGATCTCCAATTTTGGTGGAATGAAAGATAATATTGAATTTCTCAAGCCTTTTGGATGCTTTGAAACCACCAAAAAAAAGCTACTTTGATCATTGAAATGTTGTAGTGAGTTGGATAAAAAAAGAAAACTAAGTCTAAACTTTAGAAGTTAGTTTTTTCTTGTCAAATTGTTTTCAATTTTCAATTCATCCAAGGATGCAAGAGGAGTATATTTTGTTATGACAAGATTAAAAAAAAACTTAGAATCTTTTGAAACCATCGAAACATGGAGACCCCTTCCCCCCCTCCAAAATCCCTATTTTTTCAGGATGCAATACTTAGGGGAAACATCCCCTTGCTGCACCACTTAGGGATGTCCTAGGGACTCCAAGGAGTCTCTTGACCATCTTGAGGATGCCTATGAGTCTCCCATGGCCCCCAATTAGAAACTCCAATTCTAAACAAAAATGGTGAAATTATTGTGAAAATGTCATCCGTATTAAAGGTTTGGCAATGCCCCCTAACCTTGATGGGGGCTCTGCCCCAAACCCCCCACAAGGGGCACTACCCATTGACCCCAAACCTCTACCCACCATTCTTATTGTTAATGCAATCATTTCCATTTTTTTTTATGTTGACTTTTTTAAACACTTAGTATGCCAAAGTTTCATCTACAATTCTTATACTTATTCTTAGTTTGTTCCCAAAGTTCCAAAACTCTACCACCATTGTTAATGTTCAAATTTCAATGCAATCATTGACATATTTTTAATGTTTATTGTAAAATTTACATAGTGTGGCAAAGTTTTATTTACAGTAGTTTTAGTTATTCTATACACATCCTTTTATAATTAATTTTTTAAGTTGTATATATATTTGCATCCCACCCCGCCCCCTTCGTCATCCCCCTATCATCCCCAAACTTAAGCCCTTGGTATGTTAAGATATGAAAGCTCACAATAGTTTCATTTGGTATGTTAATCGAGGAAAAACCTACAATATATAGCTTCCATGATTCCAAATCCATGAGGCTCATGAAGAGGTAGAAAACCAAAACAAGAAATTGCTTATCCAAGTTTCCAAATTTATGACAAGGAAAAAGTAGAATCTCAATCAAAGAAGGAGAATGTGCAACTCATTATCTTATTCTACCTAAGTAAAAATATTTCCTAATTAAGCTTTTTAATAGTGGAATATCACACTTAGGATAAAACATATCCAAGGTAAATAAAATATTACATTGATAGGCTTCTTTGGTTGCTCTAGAAGTGGTGCCTTATGAATTATGTTCTTGGATACTAAAGTTTCCAAATTCTGGGCACTCTTGATAGCTTCTCGTAGAGATTGTGATTCGAAGGCTTTAACCAAACCTTTCAATGGTTTACGTTGATGTGTTTTTTATGCACTATGCAACACAAAATAAAATACTAAGTATTCTATCCTCTCTTGAACAAAATCCTCCCAAGTGCTAAACTACGTGATCAAATGGGATGACTCCAAGATTCCAATAGTCAGATCTTGACTTTATATTGTAGATAGACTCAATGATTGTGATGTGATATCAACTGGAATCATAAGGGGGAATTACATTGCTTGGGTCAAGACCTATCCATTCTCATGTTTCATGATTGATTTACACTCCATGATTTAGGTCATCCTTGAGCAACATCTTGACTTAGCCAAATTTTGTTTTTTGTACCCTAATTCTTTAGTTTTGACCCCTTACTAGCATTGCCTTAGGTTTTATTGGAATTCTTGCTTCTCTAGCATGGGCACATTTCTAGGGTTCATTCGCACAAATTGCTCTTGATGAGAAAGCTATGACCATGACTTAAACAAAATTTTAACTTAGTCAAATTATCTCCTCCAAACTTCTATGAGTTCATCGCCTTCATTTTTCATCATTTCGATGTATTTTGTCATTGGAAGGTAATTATTGACCACCATACCTCAATCTTGACCTATGCTACCCTAAAACCCTAGAACCTAGTCATGTTTACAATTGAGATCTTGGTGAGAGGAAGAGATAATGACCTGGAGAGGGTAGAGAAAGAGAAGTAGAGAGAGAGAGAAGAAGAGATGGATGGAGAAAGAGATCTAGAGAGGGGAGAGAGAAGAGAGATACCAATGTCAATCTTTTTCTATAAAAAAAAATTTCCCAAAAACTCGGTCTATCGTCAGAATTTCAACGATAGGCCGAGATCGTGACAGTATTCATTCAGGGTATGAGCATCCATGGCGGCCATTGTACGACAACCTCCAGGAGAGTTCTGACGATGATGCTGTGCATCCAACGACACTCCTCTGTCAGAATTTTACCCTTTGGAGTTAGAATTTCGACGATAGGCCGAGATCGCAATGGTATTCTTTTGAGGTATGAGAATCCATGGCAGCTGTTTGAAAGGTTGGAGGTGATGTTGGAATTGTGATGACCACAAGGATAGTCGGAACTTCTGACACAAAGTTTTCGATGGCTTTTTTTGTTTGTAGTGAGACGAAATTGTGTCTGAATCCTAACGATTTGCCGTAGAAATTTTGACCTGAATGTACTAGTGTATAAAGGTTTGTGTTGGTGTTTCCATTGCCTAAATTCACCTAAGAATGAGTCATTTTCTATAAACAAATAATTCAGGTCAGTCGCCAACGAATGAGATTTCAACCAAAGGTTGAATAATCTCCCACAATTTAGGCTCTTCAAGACCTAGAAGGATGACCATTTGCAATATTTAATGAATGTATAATAAATGAGAAAATATTGCTAAAATGCAAATTACTTTCAATGAATATCAACCTGATTTGCTTAAATTTAACCTTGAATTGGCTATATCCATGGTTATTTGTCATTATTTGGCAAAATTGAGAGTGAAGTCTACTCTACTCCTACTCCTAGTAACATAAAAGGGAAATATCTTCAATGATATTTGAAGTGGTATCTGAAATTCATTCGAGCCTTTGATGATCAGTGATTAATTCTAGGCAATAGAGTAAAGATTGCATAACTTCAAGTATTTCAAACTAATTTAGCAATTCAACCAACTTAACTTGTTACATCCATGCCTGACATGAACATAATTTTGCAAGTTATTTTGAATTCTACTTATTGATTTCTATTATATTCTCTATATGGTTGAAATACACCTACAGACTTTAATCCCTTCCTTGAAGAGAACCTACAAACATATTTCATATACAAAGACAAATCACTCCATCTTTAATGGACGCAATTCATACACATAAAGAGAAGATAACATAGGAGACAACTTGGAATAGATTTTATTAATTCATTCAAAATAGTCAATACATTCATAAGAAATACTCAATTCTGTCATTATCAACAATTCTACTTCTTAAATTGAAAAATACACTATTCTACCTACCTAGATTGCAAAAGTTGAAAAACTTGAAAACCCACTACTACTAACCTTGCATTCTCTTTTATAATTCACAAGGGAGAAAACAAGCTTTGGTTAAGTTAGTACACATGTGCCAAAATGTGGATTTATTTACAATCGGATATGTTGAAAGCATCTTTTACATGTACATAAGACAAAAAATATTTGCACTCCTAGAGGGAAAAGTAAATATAACTATCTTCATTCTCAAAATGCCACTATATAGATCTATTCATGTGGCATGATGATGTATTGCACTAAATTTATGACAACTTCATTTCAGAAATAAAATACGTTGATGAGGTCAAAAATTGGTAAACTAAAATGGTAAAAGACAAGCAATAATTGAAGATAGGCCTTGTGAAATGACCAAGGCATTGAATGATGTGTGACTAAGATATCTATACTTCCAACATAATCAAATTCTTTGAATCATCATGGGATACCCTTGATTTAATGATCTAGCAAGGTTCCCATTATGTTGTTGAATCGGGCTTGAACTATAGTCTGTTCTTCCTAGCATTGTGTTCTCCACTTACTTTTCTTCAATTGTACAATATTGTTGATGCCATTGTGAAATCTAAAAATTGGTTGGCTACTTGAAAACCTAAAGCTCCTGAACTATGCTTGGGGCCTCCATGCCACTTATTGTCAACCACATTCTTGGCATCTTCTATTAATTTCCCACACAAAGCATTACTATCAATAACTTTGTCAATTATGAGGTGATAAGTAGATACAAGGTATGTTAAATATTGCTAATAGCATTCCACTTTATTTATCCATCCTCTTTGCCTCATCAAGAGTGATGTCAATGTTCTCTTGATCAAAATTTTTTGTTTCCTCCTTTAATAGCTCTTTCAATTATGCATGTAGCTAGAAGCTTTAAAAATCAAGCGTTTCAATGAATTCATCATCAGATATAAACTATGTGGTAGTAATCATTCTTTCATCTTCCACTTCCTCCAATGGGATAACATTCGGCATAAAATCCCTATTAGCATCCATAGAATCTTGTTCATCTTATTCATTATAACACATATCACTTACAGAGGAAAGGTGAGGCTAATGGTTCTCCTCTTCTTCATCATCTTGGATTTTTATAAATTTGATTTTTTCAACCTCGGCCCTTTTACGGGGGTGGATCCATTTGGGGACCATTCTATTGTTCTTACTCCATAATATGCTTCCCATTGCTTGCAACCATCATGGGATTTGATGGTTGATATGTGGGCCTTTCCTTTGTCGACGTAGGTGATTACCTTGAGCTTGGGTAGACAATTCCTTAAAATGTTGTAGTTTCAATTGCATCCTCAAAGTAGCATTTTTCACATTCCCACAAAATCTTATGAATTTAGGGTCCTTTTGCCTCTTCTCCTTTACAAGCTTCTCTAAAATAACTCACTTTCTTCTATTATTTAGGGATTATTCAAGGCTATAATTTCTTGTCAAATATTAAAACTTAAGAGTTTTGTGGGGGTAGGCTTTTCTCTTCATTTTATTTACCCTCAAATGGGTAATATAACCTTCAAGATCATAATCTCTTATCTTCCCACTTTGTAGGTAGTAATTTTCTCTTATGCATTCCTAGACCTTTTTCAAAGATTCACATCCTACAACAAACTCATTATACTAGATGTATTTAGGGAAATGCATTTCTTTTATCTCTAGCTCCACCCACTTCTTCTCCACCAATATTAATTGGCACAAAAAATCCATAAAATCTGATCTTGGGGGAACAGCAACCGGTAGCTAGAGTGGTACTTGGGGGCATCCATATGCTCTCATCATTGTAGATTTAGAAAATAAAAATAAATCACCAAATTTATGAGAGAAATAATTTTCTCACAATTGCCTTTCTCCTAGATCCTTATCCTTGTCTCTTAAGGAACCCTCAATTGTTTTTGGTAATCTTGGGCAATATAAGCTACACAACCTAAAAAATTTCATAGCAAAGTGATAAAGAGAGGCTACATAATCATACCTTCAAGATCCTTTATCCCAAAGTTGAGTCCATCTCTGGACTGGCGACTACTAACCTTTAGAATCACACATGACAAGTTCAAGGCTTGGGCTCCATGTTGTCTTATTTTGGAAAAGGATGAGGTGAAATAAGAGGGAGTAATGTTTAAAAACCACCATAAATTGATTTATCTTCATGCTCATCAATCCATCATATAATTGATCCTAAATATAGGTGGAATAGTGATGCAGGAGCATCCCTAGTTCTTGGCAATCTTGCATCAACCAAACATATATCTTTCAGTTCATTTTTTGTTTTGCAGTTTCTGTATTCCTTTCTGCATTTTCCTATATTTTCTGACCAGATCTTTTGGAGCAGGATTTTTCTTGTGGACATTATTATCTTCCTTTTCCCAAATTCGTGAAACGTTTGGATCTTATTTTAGCAAGTTATCCATTCCGAATTCCAAGACAGTTTTCTGGCTTAGAACTTCGAAACCGCTTGAACCTATCTAGCTATTGGTGAATCTTACAGATTTATTCCATTGCTTGTAGAGCCTTGGCACATTGTTCCAATGTTCCTTGGAATGTTGATGACCTTCCTTTTGATCTGCACTTCGTCGAGACTGACTTGGTGGTTTGACATGTTTCATCATATTTATCATTGTTTAATTTTTCTTAGGCTAGCCCACATCCATCTAGACCATATAAATCAATGTAATTTAGCTTCTCGTAATTAGTTTTTAGAACCGAGAAGGTATCACTTGAGGATAGGTGGTCTTGTGTTGACTGAGACTGTAGTTGAGTATGTCTATAGTAGGCCAATGAGCTGAATCTTGTAGCCCACATGTTGCCACCAAATTGTAAATAGTTAATAGTATAATCAATCAATTATGCATTGCCTCCATCATCTTGTCTTGCTATCACTGTGTTTTACTCTTGTTGCGTGGTCTAGATAGATCTCATTGAGGTCCCTCCTCACCGTGACTACACCACAAAGTAATATAAGTAATCTTTATGAGGATGTTGAATTCTCATTGCCATCAACATCAATTTTATAGGCATCTTGGTCTTATATGCATCGATTTTCAAAATTTGACATAGTGCATAATATGTTCTGACAAAGTAATGTTGAAAATTAACCAAATCAAAAGGCTCTTTCTCTAACTATAATAGATAATTCTTTAATCCGAGGTACATTTTCTACCTATATCTTGGGATTTCTTCCCTCCTCAGAATTAATTTCTTATTGTGGTATTCATTTTCAAACTTAGCTAAGTTAATCCCCCTTAAAGCATCTTTATGTAGGTCAAAACTTGATGCTATAGCCTCTTTACTTTTATCCACTGTGATATTTCCCTTGGTGGTTCTAATTTTTAGGGACTCGGGATGATATTTTCTTGCCATGAATTTGACCAACTTAGGCTTTAAAAATACATTTGGAACTACCAATTTGTTGACATCCAAAGTCCAAGGGTTTGACATTGGTATGTCCTTATCTCTGTTGCCATAGAAAAAGTAGAAAATATCCCACCCACTTTATTTAGTCTGAGCATCTCCACATTTGATGTACTTGTCATTAAAAACATTCTTCACTGAATCTTGAATGGTAGAACGCTTGAAGATTTATAATAAGGCTTGATGCAAACCCCTAACCTCTTTTTTTCTCTCTATCTCAATCAATAGCTTTGCAACTTGTTTGTCTAGGGTTTTTTGCATCCATAGCTATTATAGGTGGGGTTTCTATACGTTGCAGAGTGGTGGATTTTTTTCCCTTAGGTTTTGAATTTTCACCCTATTGAGTCTTCTCTACAATATGATAATTTGTGGTTTTATAATGCTATAGACTCATACAAATGCTATTGCTATAATATTTTGAGGGAATGCCCTTGGTTTTGATCTAGTAGTTTTATTCCATGACTTTTCTATAGATGTTCTTTTATTTTCATACAGAGGTCGGGTAGGCACAAAGGGCTTTATTAAAATTCTTTGGAAACTTTGGAGAAAATAAAGAAAATAGAAACATTAGAGAAATGAATACAAAGAAAAATGCAAATTCATGTCCTATTTTAGCAATAAGAAAGAAAATGTGGAAACAAGAGGGTTTAAAATTTTCTTTTCTAAATGAACAAATTTTTTTGCAAGAATAAAGATGCAAAACTGTATGTAGTGGTTATAAGAACTGATGTGGTGGTTAGAAGTTTTCAATAGGTGAGGGTCCCCAAAGAATGTCACGCTCAACCAGGCCTTCGGTGAGGGTTCATAGGAATAGTCATTCTTGAATGATAGTTAAACTATCAGTTGATACTTTTATATTCCTTTTTAATTAAAAATAAAATATTTCCTTTATTCAAAGGCTCTCTTCAAATAAAATCATTATTTATTAATAAAAAATAGCTAAAAATGCTTTTTTGTTCAAAGGCTATGTTGGAGGACCATTCATGTGAAGGGAGTACATTGAAGGAAGGGGGGATCCTTTGAAAAAAAAATGAAAATTGACTTTGTTCAAAGGGGACCATTTGTTTAAAGGTGGTTGCCCAAAAAACTTTAGGCACCTCCAATTTTAGGTCATCTTCAAAATTGTAATCCACTACTAGGTGAAGGAAAGTTAGCTCAAAGCAAGATAGGA
Source organism: Cryptomeria japonica (assembly GCF_030272615.1). Classification (NCBI taxonomy): domain Eukaryota; kingdom Viridiplantae; phylum Streptophyta; class Pinopsida; order Cupressales; family Cupressaceae; genus Cryptomeria; species Cryptomeria japonica. Next base: position 521,714,364 of record NC_081408.1, on the reverse strand, counting down.
TAAAGAACAATAATGCACAAATACCAAGTATAATCACAATACATATAGTACATATTTAAAGGGCATAAAACAATAATAGGGTCGATTATGATGATAGATTGTAGGTTTTCCAAGAGGAGCAAATATGAGATAAAAGGAATGTCAGTATTTTGCTAATCAACATTGAAGTTGTTGCTTTGAAAGTTAGTCATATAATAGGATAACAATAACGTGTAAACCCTAGCATCTACCTACATATAATGAAAGGTTACAATCATAAGGGTAGTTCATTATATTTTGAAGATGACTTTGACAATGTCAATGACAGCTATAAAAGATGACCATCAATGGAAGAGCTTTAAAACTACAAGGACTCATGAAATGAATGTCATATTGAGAAGAGGTCATGGAAAGACCTTATCAACACCAAAGCTAAGATAATCTAGGAAAAAAATAGTCTTCTAATATTTCTTTGGCAAAACATCGATGAATTAAAATATACAAATGTTAGTATTGACCTTCCTCATATGAAAAGGTTGTAACCAGCTTCATAGCCTTAGATCGAAAAGGTAAATTTATAGCCCTATCTCATACCTTGAAAGATTTATCAACTAAAAAAAAGTTGAGTAGAACCCTCACAACCCATGACCAAGAAATTACTCTATACTTTAAGGCATCTCATTGAGCACAGAAGAAAAAAATTATTTCAAAATGAAATAAATCACAACAAAAAATGATCTAGTTATGCACAAATTCATTTTAAAAACTCATAGAAACCATTCCAATTGACCCAACTCAAGATTTTGCACAAATAGTGTCATGCAGCCAAAAATGCCAATGAGGAGAAATACATAGAATTTTTTAGAATAAATATCACATAATTATAACAAAAATCTTTTTTTTGAAAATAAGATGGAGTAGAAACAATATTTGCACAACCGCTCTCATGAATATGCATATTTCTTTCCAAGAACATTCTTTCTTGGTTTTCTAGGGATTTTTGAAATCACTTTGTCAAACCTAAGTATTCATCTGTGACATGGTCTGCATTTTCTGCTAACATTTTAGAGAGACAACATGATATATATGTAAACTATGGAAGCATAGACAAGTCACATGAATAATGTCAACAATACCACTTGCAATCAAGACTTGAAACTCTACAAACATGTCATAATTATAGAAAACATAGAAGCATAGACAAGGCATGTGAATCTTTTTAAGAATACCACCTACCCTAGCATGCCAACATTTTTTTGTTTGACAAAATTTAATAATTAAATTTCAGAAGTAAACACAAGAAACTGTAGAAGATATGAAAAAATGCATTCTAATCTTTAGAAACTCATTGGTCAAAACTTGTTTTCCTTTATTTTCAAATAGAAAAATTTATTGACAAAAATATGAATTAACAATCAGAAAAGAGAAAAGTTAAGTCGATTTAATGAGAAAATCACCTCACACCATACAATAAAAATACTGACGCTATTTTCAAATCAAAGACTAATTGCAAAATAATCACATGAAAACATTAATCTCACCCTAAAAGAAGAACCTAATAAATGCTATGAATACACAATGAAACGCATAGGAAATTATGCCATTGTCCATCCAGCATCCAGAGTTATCATTTGATTGTGTTTTCTAAATAAACGCATAGGAAATTATGCCATTGTCTATCCAGCATCTAGAGTTATCATTTGATTGTGTTTTCTAAATAATTAAAAATTAAAATTTAAGGAATTTTTATTTTCAACTAATTATTAAATACGATCAATGATAAATTTTGGGTGCTAGATAGACATTGCCTGAAATTGTAAGGTAGAATGAAATTGGCAAGGAGATGACAACTCAATTGAAATATTAACACCGAAATTAGTAAAACTTTGAAGATTGGGCACTTGGTCATCTGAATCTTAAGGAAATAGGGAGAGAATGGTGTTTGTTAAATGTTATGAGCTATTCATTCTTTGAATGGAAAATAGTATATATGGAATTTATTGCTCTTTGTGGAAAGTTCATCATCGCGAATTTTGGATATCTGGAAGATTCAGATATTGAAAATATTTGCGATGTTTTAGCAGACAAAGTACCAAATTTTATCTGAAATTCGTGCTTCACAATTAAATAGTCTTAGAAGTTTATGCGGGTGAAGAGATGGAGAGTGCTTGCTTCTACACCTACTTTTAGTGATTTTGTTTATTAAATATGATTATGTCTCCTTTTAAATATTCATTCATTTTTAAATATATATCACATATTGTAATTATTTTTCTTTATATTTAAATATTTTGTAAGTATTTTTTTATGGTTTTGTAACATTGGATGTTATTATAGTCCAAGTCACATTTCCTATTTTCTAAATGGGATATTATGCCATCATATATTTTAATATTTGAAAAATAAAAAATTAGTTTTAACTTCTTCTTTTCCATCTCATTTCATATATAAATTTTATCATGGATTCACATAGCCACTGATACTTAGGTCTTAATATATGAAGAATTGAATACAAGCAAGTTCAATAAGTACAATAATTGCATCCATGAACTTCAAAGAAATAATAAGATTTAATAATGGTAGAGTCAACACTTTTTGTTACATCTAACCTACATGATTAGCCACACAAATTCAATGTACATTTGTTCCACATTTTAGACACTTTCAAAAGAATAAATCTACTATTTTTTTTATAAAGTTCATTTGACAATCTTACAAATATAGGTCGCTAGATGTGTATAGGACATCATCTCATTCTCCACAATCTATTCTACTATATGTAGTGGTTACATGACCACATTTAGATATCATCATGATCACATAAAACAACAATACATCAAAGAGAAACAACCATGATAATACAAACAAGATTACATTTGAGATATAGTCAAAAGATAAAAATAGAGGCAAACATTAAAATTTTTATCCCTTTTAGTGAGCTTTGCCTATCAAAAGTTTTATTGGACATGAAAATATATGTTAAAAACTTGAAATCTACTAATTACGATTTTAACCACAATCAAAACATCCTATTAAACAACTTGAAATTCAGCTATTACCATTTCAACTACAATCAAAACATCACTTACCGGTTTTCTTATAATTGAGTTTAAAATTTGTATTTATTTTAGTTTTCATCTTATTATGAATTAAATATTATTTTATTATTTGTTATTTGGTTAAAAATCAGTATTGATCATTATTCACTTAATTTTATTATAGTAAAATTATGATGTTTAATAATGTCACACGATACCATTCAAAACAAGAGACACAATGTGTTAAGTTCCTGCAAATCATTAGAGAGGAGAGTACATTTATGTAGATGGAGAGACAATTGTTAGAGAGGAAAGTATAGATGTGTAGATGGATCTATGGAGAGAGAGAGAGAGAGAGAGAGAGAGAGAGAGAGAGAGAGAGAGAGAGAGAGAGAGAGAGAGAGAGAGAGAGAGAGAGAGAGAGAGAGAGAGAGAGAGAGAGAGAGAGAGAGAGAGAGAGAGAGAGAGAGAGAGAGAGATAGGGAGAGGATATAGTGATAGAGAGACTAGAGAGACAATAACATAGATATAATGGGATAGATGAAAGAAGAAACATGGAGAGATAGAGATGAAAAGGAAAAATGAACAAATAAAATAACATTTTAAAATTGACAATCAATATAATTAAATTAATTTTAATGAATTAAATTTTAATAATTAAAATTGTACTACAAATAAAATATTTTAAAATCTTCGTGCTTGCCTAGACAAAAAATCTTTTGTATGAACTGCATTTATGAGAGACTTTATGAGAACCAACCCTCCTAAACTCCATGGTACTGGAACTGGTTTAGAGGCTGAAAACTGGTTGATTGAGTTGGAACGGTGTTTTGCTATGCACCCCTTCAACACTAATATGAAGGCTAGATGTGCAATCTTGCATCTGAGGAACTTTGCATCCACTTGGTGGCAATTGGAAGGATAGAAGCTTTTCCTATACATTAATACTATCTCAAGGGAGTTGTTTGTGGAATGTTTTCAGACATGATTTCTTTCAGATCATTGGAGGTAGTGGAAAGCAGATGAATTCCATGATTTGCGTCAGTTGTCCAGGTCAGTAGAACAATATGACCATCATTTTTACGAGCTCAAGAGATATGTCAGAATATGAGATGATGAAATTATGTTATTACAATATTTTGTCAGGGGTCTCAATGATCAGATCAGTGGTGATGTGTTGATTTTTGAATAAAAAACAATGGAAGCTACAATTGAGAAAATATGTTTAGTAGAAGAGAAACTAGCAAGGGATCTTGGGGGCCACACCAGAGTCCAGAATGGTAGTATACCCACTAGTAGTTAGGATTATAAAGGGGAAACATTCCATTGACAGAAACAACATAAGTCGAAACGCAAGAACTTTGATCATCGTCAGGATGAGGGTTCTCAGTCTAGAAGGGATAGGAATTGGGAGAGGAACAAGTGTGATCATAATGACCAGCCTTCTCACAACAGTCAGTCAGTAGTTACTTGGGGTGGTCATCAACAGTCAAGTGTGCCCTCTAGTGGAAGTGGTTATGGCCATGGTACGGAATGTTTTTCATGTGGATAGCAAGGTCACATTGCTAGGTATTACCCTCAGAAGGGTACTCAGGGATCCAACTATGTGCCAGCTATTTCAGAACCTACCGTTGGAGATGCAAACAAGAGCTACAAGATTCATTTAGCAATTGATAATCTCCTAGAGAAGCATCAGAATAAGATGATAGAGTCATCAGGTCATGGTCGGCCGACAGGTCATCGAGGACGTGGACGTTCGGCTTTGAGTTTTCAGAAATAAAGAGTTTTGGAGTGGTTTTGGATGTTGTAGGATCTTTCAGTAGAGTCTATTGTTTGAGTGAGTTCTTTCATTAGCAGGCCTCTAGGAGTAAGTCTAATTCTAAGGGGGAGAATATAATGCCCCTCACTCTTTTGGCTTGTCAGACTCTATGATTTGTGTTGTAAGAGGTTCAACCTCGATTTAGGTATTGGTCGATTTTGGTTTTTGATTGTGAGGCTTGTTTATGTTTCGTGGATTTCTATATGACTATGATGTTACTTGTTATGTGTTGGGCCAGAATAGTGATGTTATGTGATGTATCTTCGTTTGGTATGTGTGTTAGATGATTATAGATGTATATCTGCCTTGATCTTGTGTTTCTTATTATCTCTTATATGTTTATGTGGTTGTGATCATTATTTGAATGGAATTGTCTTCGATGGAAATGTATGATGTGATTATTAGATGTATTCATACATGACATTTCATTAGTTTATTTATGAGTTTCTTTATATTTATTGATATATACTGACTTGATGTACACTGCTTCCATGTTTGATGTGCTTGGGTGACAGGGAAAAGCATCGCACTGCTCTCTATGGGTAAGCTATGTCGCTTCTATTCCCTACTCATGGTATGATATTTTGTAGATCATATATATATGCATGTTCGACAGTTTATTTATGTAGTTACAGGTACCGAGCATCAACTCCACCTTAATCTTCAGGTCTGAGCGTGCTCTCCAGCCTAATGGTAGAGTGGACAAGGAGATATCAGTTAGACCCCTATCAGGAACCATAGTCCCATGTTGGTCAAGTCTTGTTAGTCGTCACCCTTTGTTAGCACCATGTTTTGAGTTGACATAATTGTCATTCCTATTTATAACGTAGTAGTTCTTGCAGAGTGATTGGTAGTTTGACTCTATCTTCGTATTTTGAATTTGATTGTTTAATTAATCATTAAATTGTGATTTTGATATTTAAGGCTTTAAATTATTTAAATCAAATGATTATTTTGAAAAGAGAATTTATTAGGGAATTTTTTTTTAAAATAACAAATAAATAAAATAAAAATAATATTAATAAATAATTATTAGTTAATGGATAATTCTTCATGATTTAATTTGTTATAAATATTTAATTAAATAATTCACTAATAAGATTACCACTTATTGTTTTAAAAATTAAAAAATAAACCAAAAGTAATTATTTATTCAAACTAATGTTTTCGCATGTGCATGTGGGAGTTACAAATAATTAAATGAAATTAATGAAGGAATCTGCATGCGAGGAGTTACATTTTTGAGGAGTTACATTTTTTTAAGTTATTTTATTTAGGGCTTTCTGGTTTTTTTGGCAGTAGCTAGGCCATGAATGCTCCGGCTCGAAAATTCTCATTTTAATCATGGTTTTGGGGGAATTGAATTCAAATTGGGTAATTTTGAGGGGTTTTGGGTCTTGATTCAGAATTGAATCTAAAGGTATTGAAGAGGCTCTCAACTTGATCTGAAGATGTTGGTGGATCTCTTGCAATGCTAGGAATTTCTCATGGGGCGTTGGACTCCAGGTTGGGATCATTTCACTTGATTTTGTTTATACGCCTTAGGTTAATGGAGTAAAATTTCTATAGGATTTCAATTCTTGAATCTCTCTTTGTTTCTCTCTGTATTTTTCTGTATAATTTCTTTCTTGTTAGTGCGCTTTCATTTTCTTTCCGGTAAATTGTTGGTTTACCCTAGTTCATCTTACTTAACTGGATAGAAATGCTTACTTTCTTCTAACCGATCACTATATTTCAGAATGCATGCAAAGACAATTGATTTCCTATGATTTTTGTTTCTTTATTATCCGAATGACAAAAACGTTTTCATTTTATTATCAATCGATTTCAGTCGATTTCACTTCCCTTCATGGTGGACCGAGCATTAGCTAAATAAAGTTAAATTTGGACTATGATTATATATTGTATAATGATGTTTGGAAAATGGAAATAATGGATAGTTAATTTTGAATTTGTGTTAAAAATGGTATAGATGTTAATTTGGATTAATGTAGTTCTAGGTGTTATTTTTCTACTCTTGAATTTTATAGTATTATTGCTCTAGTTCGAGACCATGGTAATTGTCTGCATTATTCATTGCAATTGTGTTTAACTTTTTTAGGCTTGGTCAGTGTTAGATTTCTTAAGAACAAGTTTACTCCTCGTCCTTGTTTGTAGAAGATTGGCATCTTATAACTGAGTCTTCATTGTTGGCTTTAATGTGTTGTTCTATTTTGGTATTTGAAATCATTTCTAGCATTTGAATTTCAGTTGTACTATAGTCATGGGAGATTCATCATCTTGTTTCTTTGATTATCATGACCTTGAGTTTATTTTGAATCCTAGATGCAAGTAGGGAGAGTGTCTTCTATTGGGGGTCGGGACCCAAAGTGGTCACCAGGGTGACCCAATAGAAGTCTAGTAAACAAGTGATAACCTAATTAATAAACTTAGGTGGGTAGTTAGATCACACTAAATAAGATAATTCTCTGATGCCTCCTTACCAACAAACGCTCGTACAGGTTTGAGGGTAAGTGAAGAAGGGTCAGGAATGGCTTCCACCAACCTTGTCTCCTCGAAAGGTTGGTGTGGTCCACTAGTGAATGTATGGGGGCTGGGGGTCGAGAGAGGCTACTAGGGTAACCTAGGATGGGGGTCGGGACCTAGTGAAGATCTACCAGGGTAACCCATGACATTCTAGTGATGACACTCTTCCCTTGCAACCTAGTGGTAACCCATATCTCTTCCTTTTGTGTATTTCTCAGTTTCTAGAAGTGGATGTTTTCTCATGCTTATTGCCTTTGTGAATGTGCTCAAGCCTCTGGTGTATTATTGTTATTCATGAGCTTATATAGAATTCTCCTGTGAGCCTCTTTCTTGTTAAGTTTTGTTGATTCCTTGATATTATGGATATGTTGTTTTTGCGGTGAGTCATGTTGATACTCTTGTTTATCTTGCTTCCACCTGGTGGGTCTGATTGGTCCCTCCTAGCATGGGGGTGGACCTATTTTGGTGCCACATGGTTGGCTTGAGTGCTTTTCGCACCCATTGGATTTGGCCCTTTCAGCTTCATGTTCATGTTGGTTCAGAGAAGAGTTGAAGAACATCATTGTTGTACTAGATTTATGTATACTTCCCTACATGGGACTTTTGGAGATTTGTATATTGTGGATCTATCATTTGTATATGTAACTCTTATGTAAATTCTCGAGAATTTTAATGAGAATCTTGCATCAATGTATTATTTTGTAATGTAAATTATTACAGCTCCTTGTAATTATTTGAGATGATGTATAACCTTGTGTAACATCGATATGGGGCTTGAGGACATTTGTTAAATGATTCATTATGTATTTTGTTTAACTGTATTTTAGCATTTGTATACATTATATTGATTGATTTCAAAAAATATTCCCATTTTCATGTTCTTGATTGTTATGTCCTCCTAGCCTCATGGCGAGGCATGACAAAGGGTTTCGAGGCCCTTTCAAAACCTGTTTTTCATGTAGTCAAAAATATTTCCAAATTACAGATAATGGATCACTGCACTCATAAAAGTCAAGATAATCCCCAACAAATGGAACTCAAAAGATTGCAAAGTCAAAAAAGAAGTTGAGCTTACTATACATGCCATAAAGGTGAAATAGTTGTCTGCAACCATCATAAGAAATTAGAACAAAATCAAAGTAGCCCCTAACAAATAGAAGCACAAAGGCTACAAAATTGTATAATATGCCAAGATTATCAAGTTTTCCATAAAGAGGAAATAAATGCATGAAAACACATTAGAAGCTTATAGAAACAAACATGCCAACATCAACAGATTCCAAAACAGTAACAAACAAAACATGCAATGTCATTTGCCAACAATGCAGACTCATGATAGCACTGAATTTTTTTTGTCATTTGCCAACAATGTTGACTTCATGATAGCACTAATTTTTTTTTGACAGCAAATAGATGAACTATCTAAATTGCAACTATGCTTTGTACGCAAGGAACGTTACCCAGGCATGCTTGTTCATTCATCAAATACTAACGTTATTTATAAATGATGCTTGAACAAAATAGGCATGCATTGATTCACATTATTGAATAAAATGGACCTAGGGGAGCAACCTGTTGTAATGAGAAGACTATCACAAGTGGAGAAAATGGTCATTGCTTGAGTCAACCCAGTATTGCAAGTAACACATGCTTTTGGAGGCTGATACAAATATAGTGGTCACACCATAAGCTTCTCACAAAACATAAAGAACATTGCAAGAGTGCTTCCACGTAGAATAGAAAAGTTAGATGTGCTCATAGTTTGAAGATTGCATACAAGACATTTTTACGATTGTTATGCAAGTAGAAGCCATGTTAGAGATGCATTCCAATACAACGTCAAATATGATCCATATTATAATGATGATGCTAGAAGTGTTGAATGCTTAGCACAAATTCCCAAAGAAAAAACAAATATTTCAAACATGCTAAATACTATTGAAACAAATGAAGAAATAGTGAATCCAAATTATGAAATGGGTAGCGATGAAGATCAAACTGAAATTGGCACAACATTTCAAAGTAATCTGATGGCTTTGGAGCTTCTTGATAGGCTGAAATTTGTGCCAACTACTTCAAGATACAGAGAATGCAAGGAGTGAGATGCTGGAATAAGAGCTCAAATGTACCCTTGAAAGAAAATTGATAGTGGAAAGACACTGTGCTAGCTATCTTTTGATGAACAAGAACAAGCACAAGAAGAAGCAGTTGTGATGTCACAAAATAATGTCAGGTGAAGAAATATTATTCTAAGTAATGTCCGTGTTTATATGTCTTTCCTAAAGCTTGCAAATCATTTTACCTATATGGTGAAATAGAAAAAAGAGCAACTAGGTTTTGATAGCAAGTCAGGAAAATCGAAAGCCTATGTAGTGTGGTTTTGTTTCATTGATGGTTTCATTTTTTAGGAAATACAAAAAAACATTCAGAAGCTTTTTCTTTATGAACATCAATCTAGGTTTTTTTCTTCATTTTTTTGGGGTAGAAAATCTCTATTGTTAGCAAATGGTTTTTTTTTTCATGGGAATGTCTAATTTAATGGCAACAAAAAACATAACAAGAGTGTTGTTTTGCTTCTACTTTTAAGTTTTAGTCGTAACTATAATTTGCTCGGAGGTAAAGATAATGTGTGTTCTCTGATAGTGAGTTATTTGGGTAGTGAACAATAGAAGATGTTGAATGGTTTTGGAGCTTGTGGTTTATGGTTTATCTCTTTGTGATAATGATGGTTTAATTTGATAGTGAATTGTCATTTGTTTGCAAATTGTTTGCGCCTAAAAGTCGAGGATACAATCCTAAGAAAATTAAAGTGAACGCTCACTATAACTAGAAGATGAAACAAAAAAGCATGATTGACATCATAGCAAATCATGGGGATATGATCTTTTACCATGGAAGTCAAGCATTTTCTTTTTGTAGATTTGATGTGAGATGGTGATTAATAAATACTCTGAATTTAAGTCTTCAATTAATCTATGTTCAACAAAATACTCCAGAAGCTTAACAGAATCTGATTGTGAAAGAACAAAAGATACAAAGGAAGAAGAAAGTAATTGTAAGGCAGATCGTGGCTAATATTAATGAGCAAATTAAAGAGCTCATGATCTGCAAATATTTTTTATGAATATAGAAAGGTTAGTCTATTTATTTCTTCTCGAATATTTGTTAATTAAACTATTAATATTAATAATAATAATATCATAAAAATAAGTGAATAGTTACAATAATCTAATATCATTCAATAAGAATAATACAAAATAAATAATTAAAAAATCTTAACATTAGTAATGTAACATTAATATTATTATAATATAGATATAATTAAAATTATATTACAAATAAATTCATACTACAACACATATTTAAATTTATGTTTTATAGTAACATATAATAATATGATTCAATTATGTTTCAGTTATATGTAAGAGTTCAATAAGGTTATGGTTTTTATTAGGATAAAACGGGTTTTGATGGGACCCCAAAACCATTACAACTAGAAAGTTGCCAACAAGAAATGAACTAAACTGCTTGGCAGTGAAAACAAGTTTTAAAAGGACCTCAAACATTGGTGACTTACGAGCATCTAGTGCCCAAACCCAAATACTACACAAACCAAAATAAAAAAACTACAACATCCACATACAATCAAACACCAACCAAACCTTAGACATAAGACATTAAAATAGAAGCTAGTAGAACCTGATGCTCTAAATCAACATACACTAGACCATAAAATGCAAGGAATAAGAGTTTTAACTAGCACCATCAGCCAACAAAAAGGGTTTTTCTAGGCTCCCATAACTTGTAAAAGAAGCTCCTAGACACAAAAGACCACGCAATCAATATGTAACCAAAAATAAACATTGGCAAAACTAGGCCCTTGACAACTGCTAGCAACTAGCCAATCCCACAAAGAAACTAAAAACATAGGGTTTTTTCAAGCTCCCTCAACCTTGAAAGTGGGTTTTACAAGGCTCCCACAACCTTCTAAGGCCTAGAAAACAACAACACTACCTGCATGCACAATCTGGCCAAGAGGGTTTTAACAGGCTCCCACAACCAACAAACCATTATGGGAAACAAGAATAAGACTATGAACCTAGAACCATTTACAAACAACACCATGAGGGTTATGACTAGCTCCCTCAACCAGCAGCACGAACTGCAACAACCGACATGCTCCCCCACACCTACTCTGCACATTAATAGGAGAAGAAGGAAAATAGGTCGACATGAAAGTGGGTTTTACAAGGCTCCCAAAAATTGCTAAGGCCCATAAAATAACATCTTTTCCTAAAAGTGTAATCTGGCCAAGAGGGTTTTTATATCCTCCCACAACCAAAAAACTGTTTTGGGAAATAGGGATAAAATTGTAAACCCAAAACTGTCTACGAAGAATGCCATGAGGGTTTTGACCAACTCCCTCAACTAGCAACATGAACAGTAGTAGACAAGAAACTCCCCCACACCTACTCTCCACCTCAATAGGACAAGAAGGAGAGAAACTCGACTTCCCTGACAACCCAATCGAAGCCCAGAACCCATGTCGCCACTCCACCTCCATAGGAGAGAAAAACACCTCATATAGAGATCCATGAGAATGGACAAGAATAGCTTTAAACACCCTCACCAAGGAATAAACTAGGAGAGAACAGAGGGTCCATACAAAAAAGCAAATGAACAAAAGAAGAAAGCCATTCAGAACAACTAAACCACCCAAAAGAGTTGAAGCCCCACAAAACCTGAGCAGAGAAAAACTCTCAATAGGCCAACCACAAAAATGAAAGACCCCAACCCCAAAAGGTTGGGACTTCCATCTCGAAAGCCGCAAAGCATCTTTCTCATAGCCAAAGCCAATAGCACCCTCTAACACAACCACACCTTCCTATAACTATACATAGCCCTACCTCTAGCACCCAAAAAGAGCTTGCAGTCCCCAACACCTACTAAGGAGAGCAGGGGAAACCGGAGGAAAAGACTCCTTCCCCACTACACTCAGCCCAGATCTTTAGGAAACTGCATCCACGAGAAAAATTGGTGCGCAGGGCTAAGAAGCAAGCACGAACTGAAGGGAAAAGACTTTCTCCTAGCCCATCTGCCTCATCATCCTCATCATCTTCACCTAAGTTTTCATGCACATAAACCCTAGCTCGCCCATTCCCAGTAGCTCACTTGTTCCCGCCCATCTTCCACTAGTAAAAATTATTGAGTTTAATAAGGCTATGTTAAAGATTATGGATCAAAGATTTTATAAAATAATAAGAATATAAATACATTATATTGTAATAGTATTTATATAATTAAATATATATTTATTATAATATTGATTTAAAATAATATAATATTAGATCCATATAAAATTATAAAAAAATCATTACAAATTAATATGATATAATATAATCTATTAAATAATATAATGTAAATTAATAGAGCAATATAGATATTTAATATAATATTGGTTTAAACTCTCGTTTAGGGTTACCTAATTTTATTATAAAATTATGTATTATAATAATATTAATATAATATAATAACACTTAGGGTTAAACTTCAACTTAAGGTTAGAATAAGGTTCTAACATAATGCAATATATATAATATAAAAATTCTTAATATTAATATAAGATTACTATTAAAGTAATGTTGACAATTAAAATTCAAATTAGTGAAGGATTATGATTTACTTAATGTTCAATTATTTGAATCTAATCTTAATCTTTCATTTTTTAAAGATTAATATTTAAATGTTCTAATCACATCAAAATATAAATTAAAAATAATATTGCATATTTACTTAGGGTTAGCATGATGTAATTTATTAATTTAAATTGTAAGATCTAATTTCTTTGTTACTCTCTTTCTTCAACTTTAATGCATAATAAAATTGTCATAGATGAAAATTTATGGTATAGTATCAATTTAAAGTTTTATGCTAAAAATTGAGTGTTTGTATAACTTTTTACCCAAAGTTTGTTTTTGACTAGCTTTTTATTCATAACTTCTCTTACACTTGATCTATGTCTTCAAATTATTGATTTTTCTTTTAGGTCTTCCTGATAAAATAGATGAAAATAAATTCTCAAATACTATATTCTGTATCAAAATTATAATTGTATTGTTTTAGACCTAATAGCTACAAGAACTCTAATTTTTTCTCAATTTTTTTTTTTTTTTATACCATCAAATATATCACTTAATATATATCTAACTATCAGCATAACCCTTACACCTCCTTTGGGTGCAAGTGCCATTATTAATTGAATGGTGGTATTGTTTTTGAATATGGGAAAATAGGTTTTGATGGGCCCTTGAAACCCATTACAATTAGAAGATCAAAAGATAAACATTATAGTGCAGCTAAACAAAAAGACAAGAAACAAAGGAAAGACAACTGGTGAACCAAACGCCAGCAAACAAGAGAACACAAATTATATACCAAAAAAGACTGGCAGAAGTCCAGGCTTAGGTTAATTTCTGAAGCATTTCTGCCACTTCTGGCTCCATTTTTAAGTTTTACTTCTTTTATGTTTATAGAGCTTTCTGGAACATATCATATACGAAAGTAACTGAGGACAAACATATGTGAAACATAGTGCAACTACTAAATTGATAGGTGGCATGTGTGAAACTAGCTTAATAAATATTATGATTAATTTTTTTTATGGTTTGACATTTGATGTGATATAATTTTATCATGTTTTGACATTTGATTAAATGAATTAAATATGTAAGATAAAGAAAAATAAATTTTAATTTTTCCTTACTCTAATCCATAGAAAGATAGATAAATTATATTTTTACAATTATTTAAAATAAAAAAATTAAATATAATTATCTAAATTTTATTTAATTCTTTGTTATGATTGATTAAATTATCGAAAAAGTAGAAATAATTCAATTGATAGAAACTAATATCTACAATACAGAACACTCCTTTGAAACATTCATGATAACTTGAGTTTTTAATAATATAACTTTTAATACTTTTTGATTATTAACATTAAACGCTTTCAATTAAAAATTGAGAAACTATATCGTATCACATGTATACATAATCATATTTCCGTTACTATTCCAACTCTGACATTACTGCACTACACAACTCATATTTGAATTACACAACACCTTTTCTTAGTGACATAACAATTCTGATACAAATTGAAGTTAATTTAACATCCAATAGTCATGCGATACGTACATAATCACATCATTTAAATGCAGCAGAGGAATCATACGACTAGAAATTTAACAATTGATTATGGCTATTCCTCGCCTTACATAAATTTTGAACTATTACATATTGCTAAAATGAAAATATTACAGATAGACACTATTCAAATCTTATCGAACTATTACATATTGTTAATTTTATTGTTTTTAAATTAACATGGGTCCAAGCAATGTTCGTCTGGGGAATGTATCCATTGAAGCTCTTCCCTGGGGTAGAAAGTTCCTGCTTTTTCGTCGGTTCTCTTTTTCATCTATTTCATCATCAACGCAACGCATAATTATAAACAAATATTTTTTAGTTAGAACACTTTACTAATCTAAAATAAAAACTGAAAATACTGGGTTATTATTTATACCTTCTCTTTTACACCCATCTTCCCCTCATATTTATTGACAGAGTCTGCAAATGAAAGATATTCTATCAATACGCCTTCATAATAACCTTTAAATGTTTAAGAAATTGCAGATCCAAATAAAACCAAATTACCAAGGAGACGACAGTCTGAACGAAAGAATAACACCAGCATCACTAAAACAATGACTGCCGAGCATCGACCCATCCCAGTCTGAGGAGATATGAGGTTTTATTGTTTCTTATTCATTCTGTAAATGAACAAGAGTATATATAACGATCATCACCGTGACTTTCAACTATGTTGAAGATTTCAAACATAATTTTCTTTGCCGTGTTTCAAGGATAAAGCTTTTAAGCAATGTAGTCCATGGATTTAAATATGACAACCACCTTCACAAGAACGAATGGAAATTATGATGGATTTAAATTGTTTCATCCAAGTTTTCATCCCACAATACCAAAACTTCACGTGTTATAGTTTGACATTTTTAGCGTTAGCGGACAAAAATCGAGCGACCCTCATCAACTTTCACACGGGATTCTCCAAATACTTTAACGTGGTATAGCTTGACATTTTTGGCTTTAGCTGCTTTCGTCGGAAAAACATGAGCGGGCCCCAATGAACTTTCACATTGTATTCTCGAGATCCTGGTTATTCGCACTATTTAAATTCAACTGAAACTTAATCAAAATATATATGCAACTTAAATGGGGGTTTTCTCGAGATCCTGGTTATTCGCACTATTTTGTTTGTGGTAGTGGGGGTTTTCTTTGTTCATTGCATATCCCTCATGCACTCTAGGTGTCACCTTATGGATATGTAATGGTACCAACCTATTCAACTTTTATTAATCAAAATATATATGCAACTTAAATGGGGGTTTTCTCGAGATCCTGGTTATTCGCACTATTTTGTTTGTGGTAGTGGGGGTTTTCTTTGTTCATTGCATATCCCTCATGCACTCTAGGTGTCACCTTATGGATATGTAATGGTACCAACCTATTCAACTTTTATTAATCAAAATATATATGCAACTTAAATGGAGCAAATGCCTATTAGTAATCATAAATGTGTGTTATGTCTAACTTTATATCCAACACCAAGGGACCAATAATTGAACACAAAAGAATACTTTTTGTTATTAAAACAACATATTATTATATAAAATACAACTTATATCAAACACAAAGGGACCAATTGTTGAACACTAAAACATTTGTACTATCCCCCACATTTCATGAGGAAAAGCGAGGTATTTATTCTGTTCACCTTTTGCATTTTTTATAGAATACATTATTAATATGAAATACTCCAATGCATATACATCGTTAAACTAAGATAATAGTACTTGTTTAAGGGATAATCTTATTTTATTAAATGGGCATCTTATTTTATAAATGACACACTTATAGTGTATAGCTATGATATTTTATTAGAAACGAAAAATTATTTATTTCACTTGTTAATAAATGTATGTATGTCTTTTTTATATAGCATTTATAGGTTCTCTTGTGTTCAAGTATTGGTCCATTTTGACCAACATTTGGTAGTATTTTTATTTACATAAGGATTATTTATTTACAATATATAGTATAAATATATGGCAATACTGAATATTATAACCACAAGTGGTTGTACAACTATTGAACCTTGTACAATTACTGGCCCCTCTCCCCTAAGCTAACTTGTAAATTTTATATACTGATCTTCAATGCAAACAACTGTCCTGCCCACACCATATTTAGTTTAAGGTAATTTTTTAAATCATTTCTCCTCCCCAAAGATTTTTAAATTTAATATACACACACACACACAATTTTATATTATATTTATAAAATATTATATTCATTTTGATATTATTTCTTCTTTTATGTTATATATCATATTTATGAATATAAGGGTAAGTGCACAAAGATGATGGTCAAAAGGGGGGTATAAGTGGACACTTTTTTTTCTGAAATCAGGTGAACCTGAACTTGGACACAAAATTTGAAAGTCATCCACTCTAGATATGAAGATGATCAAAGAACAAATATTCGAGTACTCTGAATCTAGTTTCCAAACTACTAAACTTTTTCAAAATTGGATAATATTAAGGGAGTCAAATCCTTCATGCACGAAAAACAGACCCTAATTTTTTCAGAAAAAACATAACATAGTGTCTGACGTGTGCATCAAAAAAGTCATAGTTAGATTTAGTATTTTGACAAATCTTTTGGCATAAAGGTAGCTAAGAGTGAGCACTAGAAGATGTGTATTTTGTTGTAATTTTTTATTGAGTTATTTTTTTTTAATGATTTTTCCAATCGAGCACATCCTGAAAATTAGGTACCTATTCATGCGCAAAGCATAAGTTGCACTAAAGAAATCAAAAATACAAATTTTGTTTTTTTAAATTGTAAAGAATCAAGTGCACTACTATAATATATTAATTTTTTTAAAGTTTGATAAGTATATCAAAAGTTATTAAAAAAATGGTGCACGTATGTGTGTGAGAAGTATGGAGACACTAGTAAAATAAATTCAATAATAATAGGTTATTGTTGTTCAAATTTTTAAAAAATTATATGGTTAGAAAGATTAGAAGATGGGTGAAAATATGGTGGCAATTTTAGAAATACCCACTTGATGAAGTATAAACCTGATGATGACAAAGTTGAGAAACCAAGTGATAAAATAAAACACATCAAAAAGGAGGGAAATGGAGGGAAATCAATGTTCCAAACCATAGCTTTGTCATACAGGCCTATTTTCAAGCCTAAAGAGTCAAAAGCGTGTATGAGGTACCTATGGTATAAAAAGCTCGTACACACTATTTTTACTATAAATAGCGCATACACGCTAGGTTTGTTTAATTTTTTGGAGTGTGTATAATATGATATTGTATATATAATATGTGCCATAATATATATAAAAATATTATATATAATATATTCAAAAATATTATATATATATATAATATATTAAGTATATATACACACGTGTGTGTATGTGTATTTTTTCTCTCTCTCTCTCTCTCTCTCTCTCTCTCTCTCTCTCTCTCTCCCTCCCTCCCTCCTCCCCTCTCTCTTCTTCTTGCTCCAATATATCTTCTTTTTTTGCATATAGATGAGGTGATACGAAGATTGACAAGGTGGTCGGGTTTTTTTTGTTTCTTTTAAAGAAGATAGGATATAAAGTAGAATGTTTGAAGAACATAAACATATTGGTTTCTTTGGATCATGTGGATGTATCGGTTGGATAATCTTTATGGGTTGTATGGTGTACTATGGGGTCATATGGTGTCTTATGACCCCTTAGGTGTCTTTAGGAATCATATAGTGTCCTAAGGGCTTATATGGTGTTCTATAATCCCTTAGGAAACCATATGACCCCTTAAGACTCCATATGGTGTCGTTATGGGTCGTATGGTGTCCTAAAGGGTCATATGGTGTTCTATGACCCCTTAGGTGTCATTAGAGTTCATATTGTTTCCTAATAGGTAATATGGTGTCCTATGAATCCTTAGGACATGATATGACTCTTTAAGACACCATACGACCCATAACGACACCATATTGTGTCCTGAGGGGTCATAGGATGCCATATGACCCCTCAGGACACCATATCACCCATAACAACACCATATCACCCATAACAACACCATATGGTGTCCTAAAGGGTTATTTGCTATTCAATGACCCCTTAGGACACTATTTGGTGTCGTTATAGGTCCTATGGTGTGCTAAGGGATCATATAGTGTCCTATTACCCCTTAGGACACCCTATGACCCTTTAGATGTTGTTAGGGATCATATTGTGTTCTAATGGTCATATGGTGTCATTATGTGTCTAATGGTGTCTTATGACCCCTAAGACACCTTATGACCCCTTAGGACACCATATGGTGTCCTTAGGGGTCATATGGTGTCCTTAGGGGTCATATGGTCTCCTACGACCCCTTAGGACACCATTTGACCCCTTATGACTCCATATAGTGTCGTTATGGGTTGTATGGTGCCCTAAGAGCTTATATAGTGTTTTATGACCCCTTAACGACACCATCTGGTGTCATTATGGGTTGTATGGTGTGCTAAGGGGTCATATGGTGTCCTATGACCCTTAGGGCTCCATATAACCTCTTATGTGTTGTTATGGGTCATATGGTGTCTTAAGGAGTCATATGGTTTCCTATGACCCCTTAGGACACATGCATGGATCCCTAGGATACCATATGACCCTTAAGAATACCATATGACATGAGAAAAACACAATAAGGATACCATATGACCCCTAAGAATACCATATGACATGAAAAAAAATGATGTCCTCCAAGTTCAAGTTCTCCTATGGCCCCTTAGGAAGCTATTTTACCCCTTAAGAATCCATATGGTGTTCTACGAGGACATATAGTATTCTATAACCTCTTAGAACACTATTTGGTGTCATTATGGGTCGTATGGTGTGCTAAGGGGTCATATGGTGTCCTATGACCCCTTAGGACTCCATATGACCTCTTATGTATTTTTATGGGTCATATGGTGTCCTATTACCCCTTAGGACACATGCATGGATCCCTAGGATACCATACAACCCCTAAGAATACCATATGACCCTAGAGAGGGAGAGAGGGGCACAAGAGGGAGGGAATGGTAGAGATATACACCTAAGAGAGAATGAGAGTGAGATAGAGAGATAGAGACTAAGAGGGAGAGACAAGAGATAAATGAGTGAAAGAGAGATGGAGAGAGAGAGAGGGGGGAGACAAAGATAGAGAAAGGGAAAGGGAGGGGGAGAGAGAGATGGAGATAGAGAGGGAAATAGAGGGAAATAGAGGGAAATAGAGGGAAATAGAGGGAGAGATAGATATATAAAATGACACAGAGAAGGGGACTCAAAGAGAGAGAGAGAGAGAGAGAGAGAGAGAGAGAGATACCTAAGAGAGGGGGAGATATAGAGAGTGTATAGAGGGATTGGGAGAGAAAGAGAGAACTAAGCGATGGAGGGAGGGAAGGTGAGAGAGAGAGAGAAAGAGAGGGTGAGAGATAGAGAGTCTGACTGAGATGGAGGAATAGATGGAAGGAGAGTACAAGAGACTAGACAGAGAGCTGAGAAGAGAGAGAGAGAGGGAGAGAGGGAGAAAGAGAGGTAATTATAAAGGGAGAGAGGGAGGGGGAGGAGAGAGGGAGAGAATGAGAGAGAGATACACCTGAGAGAAGGGGAGAGTGAGATAGAGAGAAACAGGATGAGAAGGAGAGACTTGAGAGATAAATAATGGGAGAGAGAGAGAGAGAGAGAGAGAGAGAGAGATTTAGGAAGTGGGGAAATATAGAGAGATCTAAGAGGTGGATAGATAGATTGGGAGAGAAAGAGAGACCTAAGAGGTGGAGGGAGGGAAGGTGAGAGAGAGAGAGAAAGAGAGGGTGAAAGATAGAGAGAGTCTGAGTGAGAGGAAGGAAGGGATGGAAGGAGAGTACAAGAGACTAGAGAGAGAGAGGTGTGAAGAGAGGGAGAGAGGGAGAGAGTGAGAAAGAGAGGTAATGAGAAAGGGAGAAAGGGAGGGTGAGGAGATAGGGAGAGAATGAGAGAGAGATACACCTGACAGAAGGGGAGAGTAAGATAGAGAGAAAGAGGATGAGAGGGAGAGACTTCAGAGATAAAGAATTGGAGAGAGAGGGAGAGAGAGAGAGAGAGAGAGAGAGAGAGAGTTGAATGAAAATAAGAAAGGGAGGGGAGGGAGAGAGTGGGAAAGAGATACACTTGATAGAGGAGGAGAGTGAGATAGAGAGATGGAGGGAGAGAGGGAGAGAGACTTGAGAGAGAGAGAGAGAGAGAGAGAGAGGTTGATAGCCAGAGACTTGACAGAGAGAAGCAAAGAGACTTGAGAGAAAGAGAAATGGAGGGAGAGGGGGAGAGAGAAAGAGAGTTAGAGGGAAAGAAATACTTGACAAAGGAAGAGAAAGGGAGGGGGAGGTAGAGAATGAGAGAGCGAGAGACACTAAAGAGAGGGGGAGAGAGTGAGAGATAGAGATATTTGAGAGAGGGAGAGAAAGAGATGGATAGATGAAAGAGAGAAAGAGGGTGAGGGAGATGAGAAAGAGAGGGAGAGATACTAGAGAGAGGGAAGAAAGTAGAGAGGGAGAGATACCTAAGAGAGTGAAGAAAGTAGAGAGGGAGATGCCTAAGAGACAAAAAGGTAGGGTTTAAGGAAGAGAGAGGGGGAATGTAGGGAAGAGATGAGAGAGATAATATTGATATGAGCATGCTGATTATTGAAATTTGACTAAGTCCAAAATTTATAAGAATACTCAAAAAACTAGAATCTACATTATAACTCTTAGAGATCTGGAACCACTCTCAAACATCCTGACAATATATACATAAATTATAAAGATAAAAGACAAAGAGAAATGCCACTTATACTTAAATGTTATATTTTATGTATATATCCTACCGAAAAACCTAATGGAATGCTAAATGAATTGCATTTTATTGATGGAAAAATGCATACTTGGTTTACAAACTAAAACCGCGTACAGGTTTTTTAGTTTCTAAACCAGGTACGAGGTTTTAGTTTTTAAACCGCGTATGCGGTTACTATACTATAAACTCCATACGTGGTTACTATACTATAAACCCCATTCGCGGTTTAGCTTTAGTTAGGCTCGGCAAAACAAGCCTAAATGCATATGGGGTTCTTGAAATTTGAAATACCCTGTGTGCTTCTTGTTTTTTTTGGGTGTGTCCACTTTTCTGATCACCATCTTTGTGCACTTACCCATAACTTTTTTATATTTATAAATGATTATATTTAATAGAAAATAATATATATAATATTATTAAATTTTGATTTTTTTTAGTTTATTTTATATATGAGGTAAGTTCTACCCAGTAAGGGGAGTAGACCTCATTTTATTAATAGTAATATAACTAGTACATCCAATGGGCTAGGGTAATAATCCCTTCCACCAACACGTTAGCTCTCTCCAACTAAGAGGCAGAAAGTAAATCTCATACAAGCTAATATAGTTGCCAAATACGTTAATGTTGTAATTTTTTAGCCCTTCACGATATAGTTTGAGGGTTTCCTCCATTATACCCTTCTTGGCCACTACCTCAACATAAAAAATCCTAGCAATAGATCCTTTCTTTAGAGTCGTCTTGATCTTAACCAAAGTCATAATGACAAATCCATCAAGGTCCTCCCAAAGAAGGTTGCTGGCAAAATGAGGAGCCTTGTAATTAAGGCCAATGCCTTGAACCACATTCTCAAAGAAAATTCCTAGCAACAAACTATCATGGAGATGCTTTGGGACAATGTCCCTATCCCAATAACATTCTTTATGGCAGCCAAAAGATAATCTTCTTCAATCATGAACAATCACCCAAGCTACTCGTCAATGCTTTCTTCACAACATGGACAGGTGACTCCAAACCGCTTAGTGCTCACCATTCTATACAACTTCCCTTGTTACAACACTAGATCATTAAATCCCTATATTCTCCCAAAAAATCCACCCCCAAAAGATTTGATTTGCATGTTCAAAACTAGATCAGAGTGTCTAAATAATCCATCAATTGTCTATAATTTTTGTCCTTTCCACCAAATAGTTTGGTAGCCATGAGGATGCCCAAAGTAGATTTATTCCAAATTTGATTGCTGAAATATCTCGGCTTACCAAAATCAGACTAATAGAATCACCATAGAATTTGGTCAAATCTCTTCCCATAGATTCAAAGTACATCCAATCTCACAATTTACATAGATAAAAATGAGTTTGTCAGGCCAACCCATCCATTTTTGTCCGATCAGATTTCTACCACCGTACCACCTTATCTAGTACTTGACTGAACCAAAGAGATTCCATCAGATCGATCAATTTCAACAATCTTTACCAAATCTATCCACTCACAAAGATTATCAACAATCTTATCCCCATTAGCCCAAACTCCTAGGTTTTCCATGTAGTCTACGTATGCCCTTATTGGCCTCTCTATATACATGGGATATTGTGTAGTCCCTATTATTGCATAAATTAGTGTTGATTATCTTAACCTATCTTAACAACTTCTAATTTGAGACATGCTCCCTTGTAATGTTGTTGATGACAAGAAAAGAGTTTCCTTCTATATCCAAATTGCAAATTTCCCTACTTATGCATAAAGCCAATTTTTTATCTAGTGCTTCTAGTTCAGTTGCATTGTTGGTGGAAATTCCAACATATTTGGAATAGGCCCATACATAGTTACCTATGTTGTCTCTTATTATACAACCACTGCCACGCTTGCCTGGATCGCCTTTGGAGGCCCCATCAAAACTAATTAGTTTGTATCTATCTGGGTTTCAAACGCTCTGCATAACCAAATACAACTCCACAAATTCCTAACAAAATCTCCCTAAGGTCACCCCTGTTCTTGCCACTTCAAATTCAACTTTTTATCCCAAGTGCATACATATTCATTATTTTTGCATTTGACCTTTTCATTCGCCACTTCACAGATGCTATGTTGTATTTTGACAATTATTTTTTTGATTGTGAAGGCTTTATCATTGAAAACACATATGTTCCTTTCTTTCCAAAGATGTCATAATATCATGAATGATACAATTAGCCAAATATTGACCCACAAAGATCTTTTTACCTTCTTGGGCCAACTAGTCATGAATCTACCAATCATTTGATTCCTAACCATAGACGAATTTATAGACTCAAAAAACCAATCCCATCATTGTGAGGCATATAAGCACCATAATAACAAATGATGAATTGTTTCCTCATTAGGATAGAGTAATGGACATAGGCTTGGGCTAACGATCCCATACTTTTTGAGTCTCTCACTAGTGAGTACCCTTCTATAAATCAAACAATCCATAAGAAAGTCCCTGCTCTAGGTGTGATGCTCTGATGCCAACATAATCTTGTTGGCCAATGCTTTCATTCAAGTTGTCTTTTTCAATGCATATCCCAACTTGATATAGTATTCTCTAGAATTGGCCACACACCAAAAGATCATATCTTCTTCAGATATCACTATTCTCCTATTGGTAATAATTTTTATCAATTTTTCGTTGTACCCAATAAGTAATTTTTAATGTTTTCATATTCTCTATCTTGCATGGGACAAACTTCTCTCAATTAATACACAATATCTTACATACACACCATTTATACTCACGGCCTCCTCGATCCACCCTATGTCCTCAAATGCATTAATGATAGAATGTGCTCCACAACAAGAGTTACTCCAAAAAAATTATTTTCTTTCTTTCCCAATCTTCCATGAGATATGCTTCGTGATAACATGAATACACTCCCAAAGGAATTTACACAAAGCTAAGCCACCACTACAATTATCCATTATGACCTAATTCTTTCTGGCACTTCACTATCCAAATACTTCTTCCTTATTATTTTACACCATGTTTTCTTTGAATTTTTGAATATTTTCCAAGCTAACTTCACCCCAAGGGCCATATTTTGGATTTCCATTTGTCTCAAACTAGCGCCCCCATCCTCTTTTGATTGACATGCCACATCTCAATGTATTATGGGAGTCGTCGTATTTTATTTACCTCCTTCCCCTTAAAATCTTTTCATGAAACCTTTGAGAGAATTTATCACATTTCTTGGTAACTTGAAGCAGGACATTGCATTAATAGGTAGCATAGTTAAAATAGATTTAATCATGATAATTATACTTACCTAAGATAGCCACTTGTTTGACCATGATCTCTATATTTGGCATTGCACTTATTGATTAAATCTTTCCAATAGTTTGATTTATAATTACCAATAAACATGGGTGTACCCAAGTATTTAGCTAGCAGGCAAGCCATCTTAAAATCTTCACTATTTCTTCAATTTTCTTTGGATTCAACCCTTTTGTGTTAATCAAGAACAAATCTAATTTATCTTTGTTCACACTCTATCCTAAAGCCATAACATAGTTGTTGAAGCTGACCTTTATGACCTCTTCAGTAGTTGTGGTCGCCAACCCAAACAAAATGCTATCATCAGTGAACTGCAAATGAGTAACTAGCACCAAGTCATTATTGATATGAATACCTTTCTAGACATCATCAGCTCTAAGCCTTTGAATGTCCCTACCAAAGGTCTCCTTCATGAGGACAAAAAGAAAAGGCAATATCAAATTGCCCTGCCTAATGCCAGTGGTGGCATTAAAGAAGCTGAACAACACACCATTTGCCAAAATTGAAAATTTGATCATAGAAATGCATGTGATAATGAGTTTTACTCACTTTGCATCAAAATCAAACTTCTCAAGAGCAAATATTAAGAATTTCCAGCGAACTTTTTCATATGCCTTGGTAATATTTAGCTTGAGGGCTAGCCCATTCATTTATTTGGGATGAGACAAAGTGAGTTGTTTCATCAACCATTAAGATGCTATTCGTAATCTCCCTACCTAGAAAAAACCCATTTTTCTCTACAAAAATAAACTTGTTCAACAATCTATTTAATGTGTTGGAAGTTGATTTGTCGACAATTTTCTACATGTTGTTACATAGAAATGGGTGGTAATCACTCAAAGAAGTGGATTCATTTTTATTTGGAATAAATACAATTATAGTACTGTTAATTGCCTATATAAAATTACCATTCTTCCTAACATCCTCAACCAGCTTAAGAATATCATTCCCATTAAGCTCCAATGATTTTGAAAAAAATTGGCAGGGAGGCCATTAGGGGGCACTTTATCAGGGTGTAGCTGAAAGGTGGCCACCTTAATTTCTTCAAAGGAGAAGGAATCCATAAGAATGCAATTATCATCCTTTCTGATTGATTTTGGTATAATATTTAGGTAATCGATATTAATTGGATACTTCATAGATAGTCTTCCTAAAAGAGACAAAAAGTTATAAATAGCAGCATTCCCAATTTGTCGAATGGGAAAAACCATGGAGTTGTGTCACACTTTAGGCCAATTGAGGGTATTTCGATTGGACTACCTCTAGGCTGCGTGGTGCTATGTGGCACCTTCATGGCGCCGAAATGGCGCTAGGAGTCTAGTCGGATTGAGTTCTGTCGAACTCAGTTTGGCCGAACTCCCTCATTTCAAACTCTTTCATTCAAAAAAAAATTCAATTTTTTTTAATGTTAGAACTAAGGTTAATCTGACCGAACTAGCCTATGTGTCATGTGATGTGGCACAAAAAAGGTGAAAAACTCTATATTTCTGAAACTTTTCACTTCTGCTCAATTTTTCTTCAAGCAAAATATTTTTTTACAAAAATAAGAAAATACTCTTTTGTGTAGTTCAAATTCATGAGTCTAAACATATATTTCTTTTAGTATTTTGAGTTAATTTTAATATTTTTTATTAATTAAACATTGCCAGTAGCTTTTTAAAGTTAAAAAAGAGGCCGATTAGATATTTTTAAAAATATTAAATGATATTAAAAAAAAATTTAAAATATTTTTCACTAGATGAGAGAATTTTCGTGAAAAGGGTTTTTTTTCGGGGGGTTAATGATAAATTTAGTAGTCAAAAGGTGACGCCAAATGAAAACTGTCAAACTTAGGTATGTTGAACTTCAAATATTATAACGAGAAAAATATAAATCAAAATTAATTAATTTTTTTTAACACTGCAAATATATGTTTTCTATTTGAAAAAAAAAGTAGAAAAAATAAAGTCTATTTTCATTTTTTTTGGTGACAATGACTAGAACCCTTGATTTTTAGGATTTATCAGCAATGAAAAATCTATCTTTGAGTTTACAAAAAAAACATCAAATTTCTTTCAAAAAATATTAAAAAATAACAAACCTAAATTTCATTAATATTTCTACATTTGATCAGTTTACATCATTTCAAAATTCACTTTAGAAATGTCACTTGTATGTAGTTGAAGTTAAACAGTTTTAGTTGTGTTGGTTGGTTCCTTTATAAAAGAGTGATACAGGTTTGTGCTTTTACCCTATGAAATTTATAAATAATAGATTATATGGGTGTGGTCCTCTTTAATTGGATAATTGCACTCACCTTCGACACCTCAATCCATCAAACAACTCTTTTGGTGGTGTCATCATCTCAACTTTGGTAAACTGTAGGTTGCTTACTTTTCTGGACATTAGTTCAAATAGCATATTTGGTTTAATTCATCCAAAGTTGGGACAATTGTCAAATTATGTGTGATCTTCGTTTATATATTAACAATCTATTTGGAACACTAGCTCCCTGTAGGCAAGCTTGCAAACCTTGAAGTTTTAATACAAAACATATGTAGACATACAATAGACCTTTTAGGTAAGGTAATATTGTAAAATATTCTTTAATCAACAAGTCAATCTACACCTTATTTAGTAGAGCTGGGTGTTTGAGGATAGTTCTTACTATTTGGTTAAGGTCATCTTGACCTCCCAATACTCATCATAGTGAAAATACCATTAACAAATTTGTACTGTATCAATAGTCGATCATTTTTTGTAAGTTTGTTTTCATAATTGGTCCATTAGTGCACCACTATTGGAACATTTGTGCACCACTATTGGGACATTTGTCAACAAGTACTAGCGATTCTGAGTTGACGGTTATTGGAACATCTTTAGTTAGGTATGAGACGACACTTTGAAATGTGTACTTTTTGACCTGTGTGCGCATAACTGATTCCACAACGTGCATTATTTAAGATCTGTAGATACACGAAATTAACTATGATAGCTACTGGTGCTCTTCCCCTAAATACCAAAAAATTAAAGATTCTTTTATATTTTTGAAACCCCATCTTTCAAAAGCCATTCCTTACCCTTCCTGCCCTTCTTTTTCTGGTTATGTCATTTAATTTTCCTCTCTTTCATCATATACTCCGTATGCTCCACCCATGTCACGGTTGAATACGCAATCACCATATCCTCAACTACACATTGCACACAACGAGAAGGCATCCACCTGTACTTTGCACTTCCATTCTCATTCTCCTTCTCAACTGAAACATCTGCCTCTGCCAACAGACCTTCAGAGTGCAGCTTGAAACATATTAGAAAGTAAACCTTCAGAGCAAGCACCAGCGATGAAATTACTCGTAGTTGTGCACATATTTGAAATATTGAACTTGATTAAAATGTACAAGGGTACCCAATGATTAATGAAACAAATACCTTAACTAGACCCACAGTCTTACCAGCTGTAATGCACCATTCCTTGTTCCACCCATGCCGCTAGATATTATTTTTACCCTGCCTGCCTTGGAGACAGTACAGACAGTACATGAGAACGTTTACTTCCACCGATTTTGGGCTCCACATATCAACCAATGCAAATTATTTAGTGTAAATGCTTGTAGTGATATGCACGATTATTACGACCAATGCCCATTACCCTAGAACCCAAACTGGCATGGGGCATAAGCAAGATTTGAGAAATGGCACACCAGTAGGATCCATGCTCATTGTGGCAAGAACAACAAATAATTCGTAGTGGCATCACAGAGTTTCAACACAGCATCGAGCTCCAAAGTTCGCTCCAGTATTTAGCAGGGCACAAAAATAGTTTGTATGCACATTCAAAATTACTTGTGCGGAAGGCTTTTTCATGCCATAAATTTGATTATTTCTTATGTTTTAAAGCATATTTTACCTTTATTCAACTTTGCATAAAATCTTTTTCTCGAAGCTCATGCCCATAAAAATACCAAAATAAAATCAATATTTTTGTGGAAGCAGAAATAAATTTGAGGGATTAGCTACCATGTGCATTTGTCTTATCATCCTTGCATGATAAATTTTTTTTTGTATTGGTGTTAATTTTCTCTCCCCTTGTTTTAAATCTATGTATTCTTTGAAAGGTACTTTCTGTTCGTAACTTCGTAGTGATCAGAAGCTTTACGAAGTGTTTGTGTTCTAGCATTCTTGTTGCAAACTTTAGTATTTGCTCGTTCAAGCGTATTTACAATTATCCAATGTGTTATAAATTGACAACTTGTTTTGGACATTTGTAAACTAAAATAGTCGAGCTTTTTGTATGATCCATCCCATCTGAAGCCTTCGAATTTATAAATGATAGGAATGAGGTTTCATAATATATAACTCCTTTATCACAACCTAGACGTCATTTGTTCACACGGATACATGAGAACATTTCACTCCATTGTTTTTGGGATCCACGCGTGATACGGATACATGAGACAGAGAGAGAGAGAGATGGAGGGAGTGGTTGATGGAAATAAGGAAATATATCAATGATAGAGAGATCCCAAGAGGAAGAAGGAGAGAGAGAGAGGGGTATGTGCACAAAGATGGTGGTCAGAAAAGTGGACACCACCCAAAAAGAACATGGAAAAACAAGCAGCGTGTACGCAGTTCTAAAATTTGAAATGACCTCGTACGCGCTTGAGTTTGTTGTTCTCGAGACTAGAGAAGGTAGCGCGTACGCGCTACTTTTAGGGAAATTAGCGCGTATGCACTACCTCTAGGAAAATGAGCACGTACGCGTTAATAATCCCAAAAAAACCGTGTACGTGGTACCTATCAAAAAAACTTTTCTAAAAAAACTGGGTCTTATTTTCCTAAGAATAGCGCGTTTTTAGTTTGTTTTTTCTTCATTTTCTCTCCTAAACCACAAATGGGGTGCTATATTTCTCCTTAACACACTATGGATCAAGGTTAGTTTTTATTTATTTTTGTCTTTCTTTCCCATTTATTCAATTTGTTTTACATTTTGAATTTAATTTCATTAATTTTGATTAGGTTTTTTCATTTTTTATTTCAAAAACCATTTTTTTCTAATCCACAACAAGAACAACCAAATGCACCTCCTGAAAACCCACAAGATACACCCTCAATTCCTCCTTTTGACCGCACACCTAAAACACAAGAGCAATTAATTAATCAGTTAGGACAAAATACGTCTAAAATCAATAGACTAATTGTTAAATTAAAAACATCCGAACTTGGGAATCATCAATCCCTCGCCACTAGCCCAAAAACATTAGCTAGTGGTGCCATAGTTGTTTCCACATAAATTACCAAATGGGGAAGTTTTAGGGATAGGTGTCGTCAATTCTATGCCAATGGGCTATCATACGAGGGAGTAGAAAATAAAAATATTAGTAAACAACAAATATATACCCTTTTTCGTTGATCCCAAAACTAGTCAATCATTACCACTTAATGCAAAGAGGTTTCCCATACTAGTGTACCAATGTGCAGATGAAGAATCTTTTTTAGTAGAGGTGATGGATGGTCTTTGATGATCCACCTTGTAATAATTATGAGGTGCCATTATATTTTTTGAGAAAAATATATTGTGAGTTTGTGCTCAACATGAGAGAGTTCCATTGTAGAGGTGGTGGCTCTGCCCAACATAGACCTGGAGCCCATAGGCGATTACCCATGGAGAGTCGCCACCCCCTAGCACCCAAATCTAAGGTGCATCAGGCTTTCCCAGTAGATCTGAAAGAGTCGATGGAGCTACAGACTCTTCAGGTGGCCACAACGTTGATTGGTGCCATCATCTAGCATGGGACATCATTAGCACACCCTATTGTATTGGATGATGAGCCATTAGTTGCTCCAGCTCGCGACAGAGAGCCCATCCAGCATATGTGTGTCAATTTCTCAGGGATATACTTTGGGATAGATGATGCAGTTGGTGTAGATGGATCCACATCTCATCCATGCATGATTTGCGGAAGTAGATGTCAGGCCTGCATGACTGAGGATTTCGCGCTGATAGATGAGTTAATGGACATGGTGTTTTCCCATGAGCGACAGACACATGTGTGTTAATTTGAATTCATTGCATTTTATTTATCAGTTACTTTAAATTTGTAATTACATAAATGAATTTTCATTTATACATCGATTTAAATTGAGACAAATAATATGGATTTTAGGATGCAGTAGTGGTATCCCATAGTCCCCCCTAGGTACTATAGCTGCAAATTCGTTGTATGAGGTATAAATTTTGTAACATGTTAAAATATAATAGTACACTTTGAATTCAAAAAAATACAAGATATACTAACTATCTTTAATGCTTGGTCCAATTTTTGGTTTGTAGGTGTTGATAGGGGACCAAATGTCCCAGATTGATGATATCACGCTCTCAGTGATTGATTTTGGCCTACAAGGCTATACGGTATCATATTCTGTACAAGCCTTTTTATGTATTGTTTTGATGGAATATGCAAGTCATTTCATTTTATATTTTTAAAATTATGTTTTATTTATTATCTATACTAATATTTCATGTTAATTTTGTTTTTTTAGGGTACCCCCTCTGCATCTAGGGCTCATCCTAAGAAAATGAATTCCTCAAAGATGCCAAAATGTGGGAAGAAGGTAATTGAAAACATTTTTAGTCGTACAATTGTTTGAAAATGTTGAAATCAATTGTTAGTTGGGGTTTGTAGATTGATTAGTGTTTTTTGTCTATTTTACATGTACAATGGCCATTGAGTTATGTGGATTTGTTGAATGCACCTGATTCGCTCGTGGATCAAGAGAGGGCGGAGGTATGTATCTCTACTTTATTTTCTTCATTTCATGATTATATGCACGCGTACATGTGAACTTGTGATATATTATAATCTTATAATTTTTTTAGACAGGAAATATCCATACCTATTTCATCAATGGCAAACCCTCCTCCGTGCACTGGAGAAGCATATTAGGAACCAGTACACTTTTGTTTGATATATAAAATTAATTGTTTTTAATCTACAATACTTATCATTATATTAATTGTATTTAATCTTTGAACATTTTTTGTATAGGTAATAGTGACAGTGTCTCCATCGATGGTGAGCCATCCTTAGTCCATTGGAAAAGCATCTTAGGCACATGTACGTCATTGTTCTCTATATTATAGCTTTTAAGTGTTTTTGATATATTTATGTTAGTACACTGTATTAATTATACATTTAATCTACAATAGACCCCTTCGTGTTACGGCCATAACGTGGATCCATTTAAGTATGTCTTCAAGAAAACTCCTAAGAGTGATAAGGAGAGGAGAGTGAAGACATTAGCTCCTATATCAACCGATGAGGTAATCTACATTTCAATCGCAAAGGAATTATAGTTAAATGCATAGTTATGTTGTTAATTGTGAACTATTTTCTACAAAATAATTCTAACTTGGCTTTTGAATTATGGTTTTGGAGCCATCTACAAAGCTACGTACTAGATCGAAGATGCTTTATTTTGATGATCCACCACAAGTTTAGGAACATATAGTGTTAGTTTTAGTCATAGAATGACCAATACATATAGATATATTTTATATTTTTATTGTATATCAATTTGGACATGACATATGCCACATTTTGGTAATACTTGTATTGACTTGGCAGACATGCCTTTATATATATATATATATATTCGATCCAATAAATGTGTAATGAGTTCATTATTTTGTATTCGTTGTATTTTGTGGTTGTCCTTTTATAAATTTAATTGATCATTTGCCTATGTAATCAACAATATGAATATAAACAACAAAAATATATGATATAAAACATTGCAATCATGGAATATGATTTGATAAAATTTCTAAAATGTTGAATTAACCCTACAAAATTACTTGTATTCAGTTCATTATCGTGTATTTGTTGTATTTGGTGGCTGCCCTTTTATAAATTTAAATTAATATTTGCATATGTAATCAACAATATCAATATAAACAACAAAAATTGACAATATGAATATAAACAACAATATGTGTTTGGTGTGAGAGCACCCTCACGCTCACAATGGTCAAATTTTGTTCGTAGTGTGCACAAACCAACATCACGAGAGCATCTGGGTGGGCAGGTTTACACTAGGCATGCCCCTGTCATACATCCCAAAGCATCGTAACGTCAAGAGTCATATTGTACCGCGGCGATCTCTCAAGTGCGATGAGTCCCAAAAATTGTCAAAATTTGACAGACCGTTTCTTCAAATCCAGGACACCTATGGTCGATTTGTTTGAACCTGTGAGGTTGCATGAGGATCCTCTATTGTTTTCTATCTTGGTTTTTGATGACTCAAAGCCATTTTCAATTGGTAGCATTTTTTCGCCTACTGCAAAAACCGTCAGTTGCATATAGTGCAAAGTTGCAGGATTGGCTATAATTGATTTGGCTTGTCATGTGCACAAACCAATGTTGCAAGTGCATCTGGGTGGGAATTTTTATTCTAGGAATGTCCTTTTCATGCATCCCAAAGCACCGAAATGTCAAGAGTCATACTATACCACTGTGATCTCTCAAGTGCCCCGAGTCCAAAAAATTGTAAAAATTTGACAAACTGTTTCTTCAAATACAGGACACATATGGTCAATCTATTTGAAGTTGTGGGGTCATGTGAACCTCCTCTATAGTGGCCTATCTCTATTTTTGATGACTTGGAGCCATTTTCAATTGGTAGCATTTTTTTGCCTGCTACAAAAACGGTCAGTTGCATGCATGCAAAGTTCTAAGATTGGCTAGAATTGATTTGGTTCATCGTGTGCACAAACTGACATCATGAGTGCATCTAGGTGGGAAGGTTTATGCTAAGAATGCCCCTACTATGCATTCCAAAGTGCCAGAACGTTGAGAGTCATACCGTATCG
The DNA here is from genome assembly GCF_030272615.1 of Cryptomeria japonica. NCBI lineage: Eukaryota > Viridiplantae > Streptophyta > Pinopsida > Cupressales > Cupressaceae > Cryptomeria > Cryptomeria japonica. The sequence goes on along the minus strand of NC_081408.1, from coordinate 521,680,875 downwards.
AAGCGATCTCTCAAGTGCCATGAATCCAAAAAATTGTCAAAATTTGATGGACTGTTTCTTCCAATCTAGGACACATATGGTTGATCTATTTGAACCCGTGGGGTTGTGTGAGGCTCCTCTACAATGACCTATCTCAGTTTTTGATGACTCGGAGCCATTTTCAACGGTAGCATTTTTTTGCCTGTTGCAAAAATCGTTAGTTGCATGCAATGCAAAGTTGCAAGATTGGCTAGAATTGATTTGGTTCATCATGTACACAAACTGACATCACGAGCGCATCTAGGTGGATAGGTTTACTCTAGGCATGCCCCTGTCATGCATCCCAAAGCATCAGAACATTGAGAGTCATATTGTACCAGGGTGATGTCTCAAGTGCCATGAGTCCAAAAAACTGTCAAAATTTGACGGACTATTTCTTCCAATCCAGGACACATATGGTCAATCTGCTTGAACATGTGGGGTCACATGAGGCTCCTCTACAATGGAATATCTTGGTTTTTGACAACTCAAAGCCATTTTCATTTGGTAGCATTTTTTAACCTGCTGCAAAAATCCTCAGTTGCATGCAATGCAAAGTTACAGGATTGGCTAGAATTGATTCAGTTTGTCGTGTGCACAATCCGACATCACGAGTGCATCCAGGTGGGAAGGTTGATGATATGAATTCTTCTCTCGTGCATCCTAAATAATTGGAATGTCGAGAGTCATACCATACCGAGGCGATCTCTCAAATGCCCTGAGTCCAAAAAATTATCAAAATTTGGCAGACTGTTTCTTCAAATCCATGACACATATGGTCAATCCGTTTGAACTTGTGGGGTGGTGTGAGGCTCATCTACAATATCCTATCTTGGTTTTAGACGAATCAAATCCATTTTCAATTGATACCATTTTTTTTCCTATTGAAAAAATCGTCAGTTGCATGCAATGCAAAGTTGCAGGATTGGCTAGAATTGATTTGGTTCATCGTGTGCACAAACTGACATCACGGGCACGTCCAGGTGGGCAGTTTTATGCTAGCCATGCCCCTGTCATGCATCCCAAAGCACCAGAATGTCGAGAGTCATACCCTACTGACGCAATGTAGAAGTCAATTTGTATCTAGTATCAATCTATGACCCATATGACCCGATAATGACTCAAATAATTCTCCATGATTATACAAGAATCAAGAATGTTTATGATTGACCAGGGACACATCACATATACTCAAAACATAGTCACAAAACATTGACACACAAAATAGTCACAAAACATTGTCACATATTATTCAAAAATTTGCCTCTAAATATGGTTAAATCAACTCTTGGCTATTTGATTATACAAAAAAATGTCTTACAAATCATCTAATGGCCTTTTATACAAAATTTGGCATTACAATATGTGCAATTCAGCTCATTGCCATTTTAATATACAAAATTTGGCATGTACATATGTACAAATCAGCTCATTGCCATTTAAATATACAAAATTATGCCCCTAAACATGTAAAAATCAGCTCATGGGAATTTATATATAAAAAATTGAATATAGAACAATTTGTCGATGATTTATACAAAATTCTCAAAATCATTCTACTCTGAACCATAGAATCAATCAAGTGAGCCTTCAGGATCGACTCTAACCCATATTGTGTCAAGTATTGCCTCGTGGTCAGATTCACAAACTTTCCATAAAATCTTGTTATGAGGTCTATCACGATACTTCACCAAATGAATATTTGTCGCAACAACAAGGTTAGAGAAATAAAGAATATGTTTGTGTGTTTCAAAGTCCTCGAACAACCAAACATCAGAAGTCATGATAGGGTATCTCCGAAGCCATGTTCCTATCACAACAACAGACCCTATTGGGTACTCAATACCCTCTCCATCAATGATTGTGGTTGCCAATTTTATTTTTGGCTCAACACAATGACACAAATAGTAATTTGTTCCTTCTTCATTGTTCTCCTCTACAATAACTACATACACATCACGTGCATTTTATAAACTGTTAATTAATACCAAAAATAAAGTATGATGTACAACAAAATGAACCAAAAAGAATACTTGCAAAAAAATTAACTCAAAAAATCACCTGAATCCACTAGGTCGGATACATGGTCAAAATCCACTGATGTCTCCATCTGGCTCAATTGTAGTGCTCTCAGAATTTTATATGAATCAGTGGGAACCAATGGTCTACAAGACCATTTGTCAACCCAATCTTGTGATTCACATTCTTCCCACAAACAATACATGCATGAAGAGAAAAAACATACCATCTGTCTCGTATAAATTACCAGTGAACTTGAATTTGAACTCATAAATGAGTACATGTCACTGGATCCTACAACTGTACAACAATCTAGATAGTTTTCAATGTTAGATTTAGTGATCAACCAAAAATATCTATGAACCATTGATGTACCTAGATTACCTGGACCTATCGTAGACTTACACCATCACACAATTGTTTTTGCATCTAACAATTGGGTATGTGCAGGATCATGGTGTGCCAAAACAGGCCCTTAAGTGGCAATGAAATTTCAGAAAAATCAGAGTTATGCAACTTGACATGAAAATTTGAATAAGTTTTGAACATTATTTTTAAAATATGTAAGAAGAGAATATATAGAAAATTGAATGTAGTCTCTAAGCTACTAGTTGTTTTTTGGAAAAAAAAAATCCTATTTGATGAAAATTTCAAATTTCAATGTAGTGGTACTAAAATTTCAAGAAAAAAATAAGAAGTAGACATATGTCTGACCACACTAATCACAATAAAATCTTAATATTTTTTTATAATATTTATAATATAAGTATTAGACTCATGTCTGGATGTGACACATATTTTTTTTTAGTTTTTTATGAATTAAATAATTATTTATGATTTTTTTACTACAGCTTTTCAGAAATTCAGAAACTCCTATGTCTGACCACCTTAACTTGGTCAAAACCTTATGAATTTTTATTTTTTTTTAATTTTTCCCTATAGTAGACGAAGCATAGGATGTGACGCATGTTTCGGTTTCAAAAAATGTTATACCGTTTGAAAGTTATGAGTGTTTTTCAATCAGTATATCAATCAGGACTATTGTCAAAATTCAATTAGAAAATAAATAATAATTATTTACTAAAGTCGAAATAATACAAGCCTTATATTGTTGGAAATCTAGGAACGTCCTTAAAAAACCCTTTTCGTTTTATCAATTTTGGCTACAAAAAAAGTCGTTAGCCACTAGTGTAAAGTCTGGAAAATCAAGGAATACTGAAAAACAAGTTTTTTCAGTTGACTTTCCAAGCTTGTCACTTCCAAGCCTAATACCAAATCATTCCCGAGCCAAAATTTGAAATTTGAAAATTTGATTACAAAAATCGGATATTGGATTCTATCCGATATTTGATTTTTGTGCAAAAAATTGCAGTCCCCAAAGAATTTCCCTTTGCCACCATTTATGAAGTAAACAACCACATGGCAGAAATCCGATATCTGATTAAATCGGATATCAAATTTTATTGGTCATATTTTAGAGAGAGAGAGAAGGAGAGGGAGAGAGGGAGAAAGAGAGAGAGAGGAGGAGAGGGAGAGAGAGAGAGAGAGAGAGAGAGAGAGCAAAGGGAGGGAGAGAGAGAGAGAGAGAGAGGGAGAGAGGGAGAAAGAGAGAGAGGGAGAAAGAGAGCGAGAGAGGAGGAGAGGAAGAGAGGGAGAGAGAGAGAGAGAGAGAGAGAAGGAGAGGGATAGAGGGAGAGAGAGAGAGAGGAGAGGGAGAGAGAGAGAGAGAGAGAGAGAGAGAGGGAGGGAGGAAGAGAGAGAGAAGGAAGGAGGGAGGGAGAGAGAGAGAGAGACCATATGACCCCTAACAACACACTTTGGTGTCTTAAGGGGTCCTATTGTGTCGTTAGGGGTCATATGGTGTCTTGGAACACCATAGGACCCCTTAAGACACCAAATCATGTCGTTAGGGGTCATATTTTCTCTTACGATCCATAACTATGACCCCTAATGATAGTTATGTGATATGGTGTCCCATGAACCCTTATGACCTCTCAGGACACCATATGACCCCTAATGACACCATATTGGGTTGCTTTGGGTCATATTGTGGTCTATGACCCCTTAGGACACCATATGAGCCCTAATGACATGATTTGGTGTCCTAAGGGGTCCTATGGTGTCTTTAGGGGTCATATGGTGTCCGTAGGGGTCATATGGTGCCTTGGGACACCATAAGACCCCTTAGGGCACAATATGACCCAAACCGACCCAATATGGTGTCATTAGGGGTCATATGGTGTCCTAAGACATCATAAGGGTTCATGGGACACCATATGACCCCTATGGACACCATATGACCCCTAACGACACCATCAGACCCCTTAAGACACCAAATCATGTCGTTAGGGGTCATATTATGTCCTACGACACCATAAGACACAATATGATGCCTAATGTTATGATTTGGTGTCTTAAGGGGTCGATTGGTGTTATTAGGGGTCATATGGTGTCTTTTGACACCATAAGACCCCTTAAGACACCAAATTGTGTCGTTAGGGGTCATATTGTGTCCTACGACCCCGTAAGACACAATATGACCCCTAACGACATGATTTGGTGTCTTAAGGAGTCCTATGGTGTCATATGGTGTCCCATGAACCCTTATGACCTCTTAGGACACCATATGACCCCTAGTGACACCATATTGGGTCACTTTGGGTCATATTGTGTCCTAAAGGGTCATATTATGTCTTAACAGGTCCTATGGTGTCCCAAGACACCATATGACCCCTATGGACACCATATGACCCCTAACGACACCAAATCATGTTGTTAGGGGTCATATCGTGTCCTTCGACCCCACAAGACACAATATGACCCCTGATGACATGATTTGGTGTCTTAAGGGGACCTATGGTGTCGTTAGTGATCATATGGTGTCTTGTGACACCATAGGACCCCTTAAGACACCAAATCATGTCGTTAGGGGTCATATTTAAACCATAGGACCCCTTAAGACACAATAAGACCCCTTAGGACACAATTTGACCCAAAGTGACCCAATATGGTGTCATTAGGGGTCATATTGTGTCCTAAGAGGTCATAAGGGTTCATGGGACACCATATGACCCCTATAGACACCATATGACCCATTACAACACCATAGGACCCCTTAAGACACCAAATCATGTCATTAGGGGTCATATTGTGTCCTACGACCTTGGAAGACATAATATGACCCCTAATGACATGATTTGGTGTCTTAAAGGGTCCCATGGTGTCATTAGGAGTCATATGGTGTCCATAGGAGTCATATGGTGTCTTGGGACACCATAGGACCCCTTAAGACACAATATGATCCCTTAGGACACAATATGACCCAAAGCGACCCAATATGGTGTCATTATGGGTCATATGGTGTCCTAAGAGGTCATAAGGGTTCATGGGACACCATATGACCCCTATGGACACCATATGACCCGTAACGACACCATCAGACCCCTTAAGACACCAAATCATGTCGTTAGGGGTCATATTTTGTCCTGCGACCCCATAAGACACAATATGACCCCTAACGACACAATTTGGTGTCTTAAGGGTCTTATGGTGTCACAAGACACTATATGACCCCTAACAACACCATAGGACCCCTTAAGACACCAAATCATAATATTAGGGGTCATATTGTGTCTTACGGGGTCATAGGACACAATATGACCCTAACAACATGATTTGGTGTCTTAAGGGTTCCGATGGTGTCGTTCGGGGTCATATGGTGTCCATAGGGGTCATATGGTGTCCCATGAGCCCTTATGACGTCTTAGGACAACATATGACCCCTAATGACACCATATTGGGTCGCTTTAAGGTCATATTATGTCCTAAGGGGTCATATTATATCTTAAGGGTCCTATGGTGTCCCAAGACACCATATGACCCCTATGGACACAATATGACCCCTAATGACACCATAGGACCCCTTAAGACACCAAATTATGTCATTACGGGTCATATTGTGTCTAACAGTGTCATAGGACACAATATGACCCCTAATGACATGATTTTGTGTCTTAAGGGGTCTGATGGTGTCGTTAGAGGTCATATGGTGTCCATCAGGGTCATATGGTGTCCCATGAACCCTTATGACCTCTTAGGACACCATATGACCCCTAATGACACCATATTGGGTCGCTTTGGGTCATATTGTGTCCTAAGGTGTCATATTGTTTCTTAAGGGGTCCTATGGTGTCCCAAAACACCATATGACTCCTATGGACACCATATGACCCCTAACGACACCATAGGACCCTTAAGACACCAAATCATGTCATTAGGGGTCATATTGTGTCTTACAGGGTCGTAGGACACATATGACCCCTAACGACATGATTTGGGGTCTTAAGGGGTCCTATGGTGTCGTTAGGGGTCATATGGTGTCCATAAGGGTCATATGGTGTCCCATGAACCCTTATGACCTCTTAGGACACCATATGACCCTAATGACACCATATTGGGTAGCTTTGGGTCATATCACATCATTAGGAGTCATCTTGTGTCTTACGGGGTCGTAGGACACAAATGACCTGTAACGACATGATTTGGTGTCGTTAGGGGTCTTATAGTGTCCATAGGGGTCATATGGTGTCTTGGGACACCATAGGACCCCTTAAGACACAATATGACCCCTTAGGATACAATATGACCCAAAGCGACCCAATATG